>NC_092826.1:106471675-106751675 GCF_039878825.1 Excalfactoria chinensis
GAGCAGTCATGCAGTGCAGACATTATTAAAAGTCCCAGAGTCCTGTTTACATGTGGCAAGGCTTGATTTGATTAGTAGGTAATTAGAAGCACACTGTTAATTATGCAATATAAAGGGATAGCTGAGAGTCACAGTTCCTGGGAGAGTTCTCCACTATGTGGGAAAGCATTATTTTTATTAGGCTTTGCTATCAAGGCCTTGTTCCCTCAAGCAATTCTGCCCGTGCTTGGCTCTAGCACTTGATGAGAGGTCTCCCTGACTTTTATGAGTCACTCCTGACTCTGTTAGCAGAAACCCTCTGCTTACATCCTTGAAAGGACTGTGACTGAAGTGCCAAAAACCCTTTCCCAATTTCCAGTTTTTCCTCCAGAATTTGTACTTTTCTCACAGAGATTACCTTTCTATGGTAATCTATGGTAAACATAGTAAATAAGGGCAAGCCTTCCCTGTAGTTTGGAATCATCAGAGCATTGTGGGGTATATCATGACAGAAAAGGAGTACTTCAATGCAAGCCTCAAAACGTCCATAGTTGGTCTAAATCTGGTGATGCTGAAACATTTTGCTTCACACTTTGTCTTTCTGCTTCACTAGAGAGATGTTCTTTCCCTGCCCACTTAATGCAAACTGATGTCCAAGCCAGGCCAGCTTGTCTTCTGGGATGAGGGTGTGTTGTCTATTCCAAAACGGTTTATGTTTTTTTATCACAAACTTACTGTGAGGAAGTATTCTCCAAAAGCATAAACTGGGTCTTTTGGGGATTTGGAAGTAATTTGGATGGAAATGACAAGTCCAGTTTAATCCAGGCCATTTCTTTTCACAGTTTTAAAAATGTAAGGGAAAAATTAAGAATGTGGATTTAAGCGGATTTCGAGCCCATTTACTATCAACTGTTTTTGTGGGCTATTCCCAGAGGTCATGCATGGTAGAATGTTTTTTCCAGCAAGCTAAATTTGTACTGTAATATAAACATTGGTGTGGCATGTTCACTTGGCAAAGAATACTGATGAATAAGATAAGCAATCACCTTGGAAGGCCTTAGAGTTCAAAAAGACAAAATGAAATGTTTAGTAGATGGGGAAAAAAAAGAAGTTTTTTGGATGTAGTGAGAATTACAAAGTCAAGAGCAAAGAAAGAAGATCACCAAGAGTACAGAGAGACTTACAGTGAATATTGATAGTGGAGCAGAATATGAAGAAAGTTTTACATGGTCTGAACATACCTGAAGCCAATATAACCCTAAGAACAGGGAGTTAGTCCTAATATATGTCATATATTTTTACTTGCTATATTCAGCAGAAGAAACATGCTTAACTCTGATCACAGACAGAGAAGTAAATGTGCCAGTTCTTGCTAGCATATTTATGAGCCACCGTTTACATTACCAGCTCAGTGTATATACTCAATAACTCACTTGTGAACAATCACGTGCTTATTGTTACTCCATATTTGTTCACGATTTCATCCTAACTGTTTTGTCTGAAGGGAAAGTGTGTCTGTAACACATCTGAATCTTCACAATAGCCCTAATTTGGGTGTTATGTACATATATATTCTGCAGCCTTCTGGGCCACCCATCTATTAAATGTCTTGCCACTTGGCTGTTTTACATGATGTCAGCTCGTGATCTGGCTTTTTTTACTCCGTTACCAAATCCCAACTTCTTAAAACATTAAATAAAATGTTTCTTTCAGGGTTAATTATTTTGGAGTGTGACAGAAACCAGTGCCCATAAAGTTTGTTGACATAAAAAGAGTAGATGTGAAAATAAAAATGTATGCATGTCTACACTGAGCTCCTGAGCTAATGCATTGAGTTTCAGATCTTGACAGAAACTTGGCCTCCATCAGTCTTGACTCTGTTTAAGTGACAGGATGGCTGGCAGCACTCACCAGTGCTTGCAGGATGTACTAATATTTACAAGCAAAAGAAGGTCTCTGGCTTTGTTGAAATAACACCACTTTCTTAATTTGACTGGTGCTCCATAGCAGACCTTAACAAACAGCTACCAAGGGAGGAGGTAAAGGACCGAGCTTTCATCAAATGGTAATGTTTATCTTAAACTGAAAAAGTCACAATTATGTTGAACAGATTTCTGAGGACAGAGTATAAATAATGATATCATTCTTCTGGAATATCATACTCAGAATGACAATGTAAATAGTAAGAAGTTCCAAAAGCAAAATGCAAAAAGGGGAGGGGGGGGGGGGGAAGTATTGAATAAGATTTTTTCCCATAAACAATCAAAAAAGGCTTGCAAGTTTCCTGTTCCATCCTGAGATGTACAATGCCCATGTTGTGTGCATGGGGAGAGGCGGAAATGTATCTGGCATTTCCTTACAATCGATTCTCAAGGCAGTGGCTGACTGCATAGTAAAACCTAGGTTACAACTTTGGTTCCAAAGGCACCTGAAGTTTCAGAGCAATTTCAACTCACAGTTGCATTTCTGCTTTATCTTTGAAATAAACAGGATTAATGTAGTCACTTTGCACTGATAACGTTTCCATTCCTCTGAAAGGATAACAGTTTTGCTTCGTGAGGTGGTGTGGGATTTAGTCTGATATAAAACTTGCTTGTCTATATACATCTTTACTAAAGGGGCTAGTAATATGTACAATAAATGTAAATTACCTGTACTACATGTTGCTGCATATAGAGGTTATCAGTAGTGTCTGCATGGCTTCCATCAATACAGTGATTCACAATTTGTAATTTCTCTCTTTGCAGCCCTTCCTAGTAAAGAAATAAAGGGAAATATCTATCAATAAAATAGAAACAGACACTGTGGAGGATCTCATGGGTTTGCTCAAGTTCATTTTGTTTTGTACCCCCTCCCATGCAAACGCAAAGGACAATTTAACACTGAGAGCACTTGATTTGGAACCACACTAAGACAGGAATATATGTGAACTTGAACTTTTGCATTGGTACGTGCCAACAGAAAATAAGGGTGGGATAAAAAACCAACAAAAACCCTACTGGAAATGTGTACTGCTAAATGCAATAATCAAATATGTCTTCTGCTGTTATTTTTTGCAAGATAGCTAGAAAAACCTACTGGTTTTTTATGCTGGGTAATTGGATGGAGGAAGAGGCACAGCCTAAGTGCTGTTTATCTTGCTCCACAGCTTCTGCTCTGAACAGCTTTTCTTGTATTCCCACACCTAAGTAAGGGAAGCATGCATTTTTGTACTACAGAGCACTGTCCCAGGCACTCACAGTGGGCTTCCAGGGGCAGTGTGTATCAGTGGGGATACTGTCCTTCACATTTCCAGCCACAACCAGGCACCAAGGCTCTGCTTAACTATGTGTAGCCAAAAGGTTTCATCTTTTATCCCAGCATTCAGCATTGTCTTGGAAAGGATGTGATTTCAGGTTTTGGAGTGTCTCCCTGGGTGCTGTCAACTCTCAGTTACTGACATATCATCCTTCAGGTGATGTAGTTTTAGATGCTAACTCTTCAATGTCATATAATATGGGACTCTAGCCTTTGATATATAAAGTTAGCACTAATTATCTCTTTATCTCCTTGTTCATGTATAAGTTTTCAGAAACCTATTATCATCACCCCAGCTCAATCCTCAAACAGTAAACTTTCTTTTCTCTTCTGGTAATTGGTAGCAGCTTCAGTGCAAAATACCATGAAGTTTTGAAATCTGTTAAACTTGTGAAAAAACTACTGCCAGGGAAGTCTTGGATGTTCCAGAGCAGAGAGAGTTTGCAACAACTATAGCAAATGAGTGAAAAAGACACACAGATGTTGGACACAAAGACAAAGCCATGACTGTAGAAAAATATCATCTTGTATGTTGGCCAAACTTAGTCAGCAGAACTTCTGGAAAACAGAAGTTTATCAAGCAAGTAGGCATGAAATTAGATATATAAATGCCCCAGCTTTGAAGCTGTAATCTGGAACAATTAGAAGAGTATGAATTTCAGATATATTTGTGGTTCATTCATTTTCAGGACCTGGACCGCTATTTTGGCTGGCCTTTTGAGTGCATTGTCACTCACACATCTCCTTAACACGGAATAGCATTCTTATTTTTGAAATTGCTCGATTTTCATCCTTTTCTCCCGAATGGAAATGAGAGTCCTGAATGACAGCTGGAGACAGCAACTTTCAGTGATTATTAAAGATCTTGCAACACTGTAAGAGTAACAACCCTTTTGAGATTTCCTTGTGTTTTCTTACTGCTGTATTTAAGCAGGTTTTTTTTTATCATGCATCTCATTTGGGGTCACCATAGTGAGCTTTTGTTGCTTTCCAGGAGAGTCTTGGCAGAAGATATTAAGGCACAAATTAAAGGGGGCTTTAGCACCTGGGCTTTTGGCAGTCTTTTTCTCTACTTCTAGATCTTTCCATCATAGAATTACAGCAGCTGTAGCTGTGAGAGAGACTCAGTTTTTCCCTTCTGCTTTATGTAATGTAATTCCAAATCAAAGCCTGTGTCACTATGAAACATCTACAGTTCCTGTGGAATTCAATGTAGAGAGACAGTCTCAGCATTTCTTAATTTTTCATGGTACTGCTAACCCAACTCAGCACTGGAACCAAACAAAGCCCTTCATATTTGTATGGTTTCTTTCTAAGTTATGATTAAGAGAATAATTAGGAAACTAAAAGCTAATTCAAGTGGTCCCACACATTCCACAGTTTTGAAGCTTGGCTGTTTCTGTGAAATAAAGAAGAATTATGTGCATGTAAACCACAGCCAGTAAATTGTGTGACTGCCATCAGCGTTCCAGCAGCCCTGCCTTTCAAATACAAAACACTGTAGAAAAAACAAAATGATGCCACCATCAAAGTTCAGGGTCTTTTCCTTATAAAATGTCTTTTCACTATCTGCAGTTATGTATAAAAGTACCATCTCAGTTAACCACTATTCTTATTAACCATTAAAAAACAGATGTGGATCCTTGTAGGCTACCCTAAAGGGACACTTGTTCCCATATTCTGGCTGTGCATTGGGGCATGAAGTTATAGTACCCAGAGCACCTCATACATGCCATGAGCATCCATGTGTCTGTGTAGAAACGGCACTGTGGTGGCTGCAGGACAATGTGAGTAGCTGCCAGTTCTCGGATCAATCCATAAATATCCCCCTCTATATTCTAATAAACCTGTGATGGAGAGTTTTGGGGTTGGTCTGAAAAATCTAAGGAACATGGTTTTAAGCATTCTTTTAAGATTTTCTTCAGTCTGTATTGTAACAAAAAGATGTTTTTTCTCTGTGCTAATAGAAACATTGTTTTAACAGTCCAACCACCGAACTGCAAAAATGATTTCATTTTGGGTGATCAAAATACATCATTCTACACTAATAAAATGCTGAATACCAGTTCCAGTGTAGAACAGAGCAGTAATGCCTCCTAAAGGCTTTGACAATCCAGATTTGCTTCTGTAAATGTCCTGAAGTTAAGGTCAGTGCACCAAAGAGCTGTAACTCACCGGTGTGCAATTGCAGCTGATGCGATATGGTAATCCTGCAGGAGCAGCACAAGGCAGCAGCAGTGAGATTGCTCTTAAAATTATGAATGTGGTCTGTAGCTCACGAGATGCTTCTCTCCATACGATTCTAGCTTCTGAACAATGTGCTACTGAACAGGAAAAAAATAAATAAAAAAGATGCATGATTAAAAACAGAAAGTGAACCAGTTTCTCACTTGAAGCATTTGAGAGTAAATCCAAATAAAGCTATAACTCCTCACACTTGCTTCATGAAGATTAATAAATAAATAAATAAATTGAAATCTTTCACTGGAGACTTTTTCTTCTCCACATGTAATAACCTACTTCCAGCAATTCCCATACCAGGCTTAACATCATACAGATGCTGTATCCTATCTATTCATTAGTATCAGAGTTGTACTTGCAACACATTTAGAAATACACTGCATATTTGACAATAGGACTTGTTTTACTCTCATTTTATTGGCATAATTTGACAAAAGAGTTGGATTTTTATCTGATTAAAAACCACGCATCTTTAATCTTGTGCAAATGTAAAGACTTTTTCCCAAAGATGTTCCATACAAATATAGAAACTCTAATAACATGTTTTGTTGAGTTACTCTTCTGTTTTCAGGCCACAATTACTTCCTTAGTTTTATCTATTTGATGCCCATCTCCAGGGTGTCTCCATACTCATAAGATTTCATGACACATTCGATATTTCAGTAAGGAAGAGAAAGTTCCACACTTTTTTACAGCCCCTCACCTGAGATATAAAATCAATCATGTGAAAAAAAATTGCATGAAGGAGCAATATTTCGCCACAGCCTTTCCTAAAAGTGGTCAGGGTTGTGCTTTCTCCTGCTTTGTAGGCAATTAATTTGGAAAATTTGCAGCCACCACAAAGAAATTTCTTCTCCCAGCATCCAGACTCTGCTGACATGGAGCTGTCAAGCTCAGCAAGCACATGTGGCTGAGTGGGTTCTCCTTCACTCCATTGTAAGGAGTCCCATCTGCCTTGTCTTAAAGCTGACAGGAGGGTTTCTGTGCCTTATCACATGCCAGATTCATTGCAGGACTGAGAATTTCAGGGAAAGGCTTCAGCAGAGAGAACATTCATTTTGGTATGACAGGAGAAGTAACAAGACTCCAGAGTGATCTTTGTGTTTTTAAGGAAGAATAAGGAATATAAAATGCTGTTCAAGTGAGTTATCTCCTCAGGAAAAAGGTACAGTAGGTATCATCAACTTTAGCATCATTAAATGAGGAGGGTATCTTCAGTTCCCTTTTAGCAGTTGGGATAGCATTTCCTAAAAGTTCACTGTTTGTTCAAGATGTCCAGTGTTGCTTTCTGAAGAGTCAAAAAAAAAGTGGAACCATTTATCCAAATCATCAGTCTTGTTCTTTTTTAAAGCCAAAGAATATATTAAAAAGAAGGAGAAAGAAAAAAGGAATAAACCAGAGATAAGAAAGAAGGACCTTACCAAGGCATCTTTGATACTTAATAATATCTTACCCCAGAGAGACATGATGAAGGAATTTACTAAATGAACCCCTCAGTACTAAAAAAATTCCTCAGTTCTTTGAAGAAAGGAGAAACTTTTTTTTTTAAAAGAATGGGAAGTCAGATTTTGCCTAGTTTATTTACAGATTATCTTCCCCAAACATGCCAAAACATGGAGGAGGAGGGGATTTCCAGTCTGGGAGAGAGTTTTAGATCAGAAGGAGTCCCAACCTTCTGTCTCCATTAAACATCTACAGAGATTTGTAACTGAGGATGGGGAAAAAAGGTGTCCACTATTGCTCTCATTTGCCACAAAGCACTTTCATCAGCCTTAGCTTCACAGTCCTTACTTATTAACAGGTTAATTATTACTAACAAATGTTAACAAAAGAGAAAGATAAATAGTTACTGGCATCTTTGTGTCACCATCAGTCACTCGATATTACAGGTTTATCAGCAACTTCTTTGTCCCTGTAGAAGAAAACCAGAAAGAGCTACACAGGGTCCTGGTATAAGGGAGCATGGCTGCAGCACTGGTTAAGATCTGCTCCAGCTGGAAGGCTGCTTAATTTAACAGCAGGCATCTGGAGGAAACCTAAACAAGGAAAATGTTAATTATTGCTTAACTTAATAGCACAAACTGAGGTGAAAACAATCACAGTCATTCAAATTCAGCAGCAAGCAGCTTAATCCAGGATTTGGATATTTTATGAAAGAATCTCTTTTAACAGCTTGAAACTTACACCAATAAACATAAAGTTGTGGCTGTAGCAATGAAACAAAAGGGAAGCCACCAGGCAGCAGCCCTGCTTGTGGGTGGCAGCTAGGGGTCCTGCATTGACCAGCATACATCTTGCATTGGGACTGAAGGCTGCCTGTGCCCCTGTTCATATGTTTCTTAAGCCATAACATTCTCCAAGTAAATGCAAGGGAAGATGATAAACCAGATATAGGCTAAATGTGCCTGTTAAAAACTTCAGCTGGATGCAGTACTTCTGCTTTTGTTCTGCCTGCATGACCATGTCTTGCCAGCAAAATTTCTGATAACAAAAGCCTGTCCCCTGATGCTTTCTTCACCTCCTCTTGCTTCAGTTTGTTGTTTCTGAAACACTGTGCAAGCACCATGTTCAGCTAAAGTAAGGATGAGTGGGTGCATCCACTTCATCTTCTCAGCCCACTTTGGTCACACAGAGGGCAACCAAGGGCAAAGATGGGAGTGTGAATTGGGAGAGCTGCAAACTACCACCAGCCACCAAAGGGCTGCACCTCAGCTGGGTGCAACAGAGAGCTTTTTCTTCCCTAGAACAAACAGTAATTCTACTACATCTGTATAGAATCATATCATAGAATGGCTTGGGTTGGAAGGGGCCTTAAAGGTCATCTAATTCTGACCCCCCAGCCATGGCTGCCACTCACCAGATCAGGCTGCTCAGGGCCCCATCCAACCTTGTCTTGAATGCCTCCAGGGACGGGGTATTCATGACTTTTCTGGACAGCCTGTATCATTGCATCACCATGGTCTAAGTAAAGAATTTCTTCCTAACATCTAAGCTAAATTTCCCCTCTTTTAACTTTAAGCCATCCCCCCTTGTCCTGTCACAGTTAGACTGTGTAAAAAGTCAGTCCATATCCTGCTTGTAAGCTCCCTTCCAGTACTGGAAGGCCACAGTGAAGTCTCCCTGGAGCCTTCTCCAGACTAAACAAGCCTGGCTCCCTCAGCCTGTTTTCATAAGAGAGGTGCTCCAGCCCTCTGATCATCTTTGTGGCCATTCTCTGGACCTGCTCCAAGAGCTCTACATCATTCTTGAGCTGGGAGCCCCAGGCCTGGATACAGTACTCCAGATAGGGCTTTACAAGGGCAGAGCAGAGGGAGGCAATCACCTCCCTCACCCTCCTGGCCATCCTTTGATGCAGCCTGGGATACTGCTGGCCTTCTGGCCTTTTGGGCTGCAAGTGAGAATTCTGGGGAGCAGACAAATGTTTCCTGGTCCTTCATGCAGCACTGACCACCAGAAGAGCCCATGCTTGTTGGATTCACTGAGTTTTATACCACTGCAAACAAACAAAGAATACAGTTATAATACCCCTAAGTAAGCATAATTCAACACAGATACCATCTCCATTTGTGTCTGAACTCTATCTACATCTTCATTTTGAGCAGTTCAAGGCAGAAGAAACCCAAGAGTTCAGAGTTGAAGAAAGCAGGACTGCCCTAGGACTTCAGCAGGCTTTTTGAGTACATTTGCTCCCATAGTCTTGTACTGGCAGTAAAATGTGTTATTCTCTGTGCCACCAGGGAACATCCTGGTCTGAGTGGGCTGTCAATTCCAGCATCCCAAACTGCGTCAAAGCAAAACAGCCCATCACCCGTCAGCAGGCTCAAAGGAAAGGGAGTGTTCAAGAGACTGAGAGCCTCAACAATTTCTCCAGACTGGATTTTGCTTTTGCCTTCATAACTGGAATATTTATTTTAGGGAACAGGAAAGGGATTGAGGTTGCATGCTAAAATTTATGTCTTCGTTAAGAAGCAGAAAATTGTTGCTGTCCTTCTGGTTATTTAGCCTGCCTGGTAAATGCCATTAAATCATATGAGGATTAATCAAAAACCAGCCTCATCCCTGACATTTCTGGAAATTCAGGCCATCCCATTGCAGCCCCTCACTTCCCATCTTCTGGCAGCCCACTGCTTGCGCCCCAGTTTCTCCTTGTGCCCATTCTTATAAGACCCTTTGTAGCACCACAGCAAGAGATAACTTCTCACAACATTTTCCTCTCTCAGAGGGCAAAAAGGGGCCAGCCTGAACTTAGCAAGCTGTAACTTTTAAAGCTAAATAAAACCTGCAGAGTTCGACTGCCTACAAGCCATGGGAACTGCAGCACTGTGAGCCACCTAGTAAATATATGTGAGCTGTCAGAGTCAATGAATGGTAAGATATGGGTGAACTCTGTGCAGACGGATGAACCATACCTTTTAATGCGTGCCTACTAAAATGTGAAAACTGGTTTATTTCTGGAGCCTGCCCATGCTATTGGCTCTGTCAAAGAAAACACATAAAATGTTGACACCGTAAATCCTGACAGATCCACAGGATAATCTGCTCATGCACCTAACCAAATAGTGCTTAGAAAAATACTGCTACCAAAGCCCATGCTGGAATGATAGGCTTTATGCTGTTATGGATGGAAACATCAAAAATGGTGAGCTTGAGGCAACTAGAGATCAACAAATCCATAAGACAGAGCAGATCATGAACTATGCATACCATGCATAGCTTTTTTATATTAATACGGCATTGGCATATTTTTATCCTTCTTGTTGCCTGTGAAGCAGCCTTTTCCCTACATCTGGGTGTTTTACTTTAGTGGATGATGCATTCTGTTATGGAGAGCCTCAAATTCTGATGCTGTATCTAGCATGAGATTGGCTACAAATATTCACATAAGGAGGATGTAAAATACACTTAAGTACTTTTAATTCCAAGGCACTGCTGTTTGTGATTGTAACCCTCACCCAACTGCAGGCACATAAACCATGGAAGAATTTCTGAAGATGGAACAAGTCTATTTTGATATTGGTTACAGGAGAGAAAGCCTATTATTACAGGCATCTAATAATTCCTTCCACAAGAGCTCCTTTTCAGTGGCTTATATCCTCAACAAACTAGAGCCAATTACGCTGTAATTCTGCATGTCAGATTCACATTCAGATTTATGTTTAGACTAATTTTATCCATGACTGTTCAGCCATCCTGCAAAGGCAGCCAATGAAAAGATATTAGAGCACAGCACCAAAAACCTCCAAAAATCCTCTCTCAGAGAAGCTGATGTCCACCTAACCTTGGAGCTGCATTAGGAGCAGGAAGCAAGGGGCTGAAGAGGAGAGGGAATGATGTGAGGAGTAGCAGGGCAGAGAGACAGGGAGGGGAGTGCTGTGCATCAGAGCAGGCGGGACTGGGAGGATGGAGCCAGCTGAAATGGATCCAGAGTTTTGGCCTCTACATTCCTCTGCTGTCAGCAAGTACCTGTGAAAGCCATTAGCAAAGTGTGCTCCGTCCAGGCACTTCCAAACCTCAGAGTGATTGAATTTGCAACTTTAATATGCTTTCAGTGTAGCTATGGTGTGCAACACATGCTGACATAGCCCACTGGTACAGACACATATGATGTACAGGCGGACAGACATACGTTTTGTATTTGAAACGTTATAAAAAGCAGAAATAGCAGACATAGCTATTTAAAGTATTTACTTATGTACCTCTGATGACATGGACATCACATGGATCAGAATTTGAAAAATAAAGTCAAAAAAAGTAAAGAGCATTAAAATGCTACTATTTCTTCTGCATACAGAGATGCAATGTTTTTGCAAAGTATCACTGCACAGTTATAGGAGTCCTACTTGGATGACAGCTAATCAACCTCCTAGTGGTATAGATTTCAGAATAGGGCTTTATAGCCCACAAGTCCAAGAACTACAATGGTTCTGTAGCCCAAATGTCTCTATCTCCAAAGCCAAAAGGATACATGGCTTTCATTTTAAAATTATAGTCGTAAGGAAATAAAGGCAATGGATTGGTAGAGTAATATGTACGTGTCTGGATGGCCAGGATTGCTGGTAGGTTGGAACTGCTGAAAGGATGAAATTGCCCATCAGAGGAGTGGGGCTGGCTGACCTGGCCCCCCTGGTGGCCTCTGTAACAGTGGAGTAGGAATCTCCAAAATGCCTTACCTTCACAGGGATATCGGCCAGGTCCAGGAGCTGGGATGCAAGGGTGTCTAATGATGAACCACGGAATTTAACTTTTAATTAGAACTGAGTCACCAAATATTTTGATTTAACATCACAAACTGTTGCATTTTTCTTGATTTTTTGTCTTCTACACGACTGTATTTTCTGACACATACTAAAAGAATTTACTATTTGGTATCTGGAATGTGAGTTGGGTTGATTAATCACTCCTAGTCCTAATTAAACACCTGTTTTTCCTGATCAGATAGATGAGTCTAGTTCAGGGAGGTATAATCGTGAGCCTGACTCCCAGAAAGAGCAATGTGCTAAAGCAAAGTTCCAATAAACAGGATTATAGCATTTTAGAGCACTTTAAATCTTTCTCTTTAGGTCTCATAACACTTCCCTTCAGCAACATACCTAAAAATATTAAAGCCTCTATAAAATTTATTAGCTGGGAACAGAGTATAAATGTATTCCTTCTCTTACTATGTATGACCCTGCTACTCCACTGCTTGTTAATAAACAGTATCCAACCCCATATAAAGCATGTTTGATACATTATTGCATCGTTTATTGTAATTTTTGTCAGCACCTTGGTGACTGACGTAGCATAATAGCGTGTGTGTTCAGTTCCTAGCTGAGAAGTGTGTAGTCAGATCTGTATATGTTCTATTTAATTGCCTCTGTGCCTGGGCTCTGTTAAATGGCTTGAGGAAACCTGATCTATTGATGTCTCGTCCCCTATGAAATATATCACTTCCGATGCAAATGGTTGAGCATGTGAACTTAATTCACTCACCATCAGTTATGCCGGGAGTAAAATGCGGTTGGTAGAAAACAAACGCCAAATGAATATAAATGCAACCAGAGCCAATTTCGCTTAAACTTCGAGAGCAGCTTCGTGAGAAACTTTAAATTAATAATTCCAGTGGAAGAAAAATATATACTTTTGGAAGTATGAAAACAAGTAACTCTAGGCTAAAAGTTGAAAATAAGTGGCAGTCCTTCTAAACAGTTTATTTGATTTAATCAGCTGTCGAATCTTCATTTTGAAATGTCCAAGGCAGGAAACAGGGATCTTGTCACACTTCATTACTGTCTGACTGGGTCACAGTCCACCAGTGGTCTAGAAGAAGGTGCACGGGGAGCACTTCAAATGCTAAAAAGGATGTTGTGGAAAACAGCTTAAGCCTTACAGGATAGCCTAAAACAATACTGAATACTTTCTGTCAGCTTCTAAAAACCGCATTGAGTAAAAATAGAAACTTCTGCAGAATTGCAAGAATATCTTTAATGTTGACCTATAGTACTGTAAGTGCTGTATCTTTATAAACTCATAGCAAAATAAGTGTCAAAGATGTTTTTAAAGATTCTTACTGAGAAAGAAGGAAAAAAAACATTTCTTAAGACTCTAGAAAGGAAAACCATAGCAATCCTGATTATGGCCCTGTGAACTATACAGAGCAAGTTTTGCATCTGCCCATTAACATTTGCACACCACTGCCTTCTTCCCCACAGTTAAAGACCACGGTTTGAATTAACCCTTTGAAAGTGTTTATACACTATTCCAAATCTGATCTCAAAACTACCAGAGTGTGAATCTGCTTTCATCAATATGTAATGAATGTAATGGCAAAGTTCCCATTAATTTTGTGGAGTCTGTACAGGCTGGCAACAGCAGCCATCAAAAGCTTCTGTTTCAAACTCTGTTCTCTTTTCCAGGAGTGAACCTTTGTCCTTTTCCAACTTCCTATAAATTCAAAATAGCACCTACCTTTTAAAGATATGGCTGGTCCCTACTGGTGATCTTCAAAATGAGTAGTTAGCTATGTCTCTATCTTCATGCAATAACAAGTATGGAGAGGAAGCCAAGTCTCCTAAGACACACACCTTGTTTCCCACCAGTCACTGGTTTCCAGAAGACATTCCCCAGTGAAACTTGAAAAGCAACCCAAAATTCTCTAGGAAGAGATCTATCATAGAATCTTGGCAGTCTCCCCTGAAATCATGTTGAAGAAAAGTATTTTTAACATCTGGAATATCAAAAATGATTTATATCAAAATGTTTCAGTTCACCAGAATTACACAACAAGAAATCGAGCATTTTGCTGTTCAGAAAAATTACAGGATTCCTTCCCACGATTCAGTTTGAATTGCAGATTCCTTTTAAGAAAAGAAAGTTAATTTGAGTTCAACAGTGGTATATCCGTATGAAGGCTTTATTGTGTATAATAATCTATGCCATCTGCTTTGCCTATTGGAAAATTTGTAAGCAATTGTGAAGCTGGTCTTCTTGTGAAATACCTCAGAATCTTCAGTGTAAAAGCACAGAATTAGCCTTTTTGTTGCTTCAGTCCAGATGAAAACATCAAGACATTTGGCAATGGCATTTCCAGAATCACAAAATTGTCATATAAAACATTAGTCTTCAAAACCCTTGAAGGATCCTATGTCTGCTGGTTTATATATTAGCTTCTAGCTGCAGAGTGACTTTGCATATCCCTCAGAGTGAAGAACTTTTGCCAGAAACTTAGCATTATGAATTAGTTTGTCATGAAACTTTTACTAAGTGTTGCTAATGACTACCTTGAGTATATAAAATGCTTTACTGGTTTTTACAGCTCGGCATCTTTGTTTTGTTCTTATTTCCATTGTATTATCACAGTTATTTCTTACTTCACTCAACTGTATGTTCCTAGTAACCACAGGACACAGCTCCTCTCTTTAGAACTACGTGTCTTGAACAAATGCATAAAGCTGATGTTAGATGAATGAAATTAAAAACAGGGATGTATCGGATATCATTACAAAAAATAAATCCTGGGTCATTCCCTGGGAATTCTATTAAAAAAAGAAAAAAAGAAAGAAAAAAAAAAAAGTATAATAATCTTGGAAATTATGTACTACGGCTGAAAAAGGTACATGCTAGAGTTAAAGGAACAGAATGGCTTACGTAAACACATGCTATAATTCTTGGCCAAGAGCTAACCTAAAGTGTTGGCCATTCATATGACAAGCAGTGAATAATGAGAATTGAAAGAGGACTGTGTTAAGACTGAATTAAAAGGAAGCTAAAAGAATCAGCTTTGGAGAACGCTCTTCTGATCCTACTTCAGTTAGCACTCCCTTCTCTATTGCCTGCTCTTTTATCCTAATGTGCCCAGTGAAAAGACCAGTTTTCTATATCAGGCCTTATCTCCTTATTACTTGCTGTTGTTTCCTGGTGTTGTTGCCTTTTACCTCACCTGAAAATCACACAGTTCTCATGTCCACAGGAACTGCAGTATCCCTCCAAGCCTTTTTAATAAGCCTTCTTATGAGAGCTTTCAAGAGCAGTAATACATGCTTACCTAGGCTCTCCCTAGCCTTTTGAGTACAAGTAGTTCACTCAATTACCTGCACACAGTCACTGTATGAAGAGCAAAAAGCTCTTTCACCAACTACGTAATCTTGCAGATAGGTCAAAGAACGATCCCCTCCAATCTCCTGCACAGATTGCTGCATTTTCCTAAGAGAGATACTCCATTTCTCTCCAATAAAGCAGAAATATGAAGTGCTGCTAAGTCTTGACTTTTTTTTATTTCTTTTTTTTTTTTTTTTTTTCAGCTATTTCATCGTATTTCAAGTTGGTCTAAAGTCTTCAGCTCTTGGAGACCATCAATCAGGACAGAATGGGCCTGTCATAGGTCAGCATTTGCTGGAAGGCATGTGAGCACACCCAGGCGGGACAAAGTGAGCAGAACAGAGCATCTTCTATCCTCTGGGAGATACAATAAATTGACAGAAGAGCAAGACAATCTGGGGACTGGGGGAAAGGACTTGGAGGTGCTGCTGTGTGGCAGCTGGACATAAGCCAGCAATGTACCCTCGCAGTCCAGAAAGCCAACCATATCCTGGGCTGCACCAAAAGCAGCGTGGCCAGGAGGGCAAAGCAGATGATCCTGTCCTTCTGCTCTGTGTTGGTGAGACCTCACCTGGGGTATTGCATCCAGGTGCGGAGTCCTCAGTACAGGAGAGACACAGAGCTGTTGGAGCACATCCAGAGAAGGACCACAAAAATGATCCAAGGATGGAACTGTTCAGCCTGGAGAAGAGAAGGCTCTGGCAAGACCTGATAGCAACCTCTCAGTATCTAACGTGAGACTGTAAGAAATAAGGGGACAGATTCTTTAGGAGGATCTGTTGTGATAGGACAAGGGAAATGGTTTCAAACTAAAAGGGGGGAGATTTAGACTGGATAAAAGGAAAAAATTATTTACAGTGTGGGTGATGAGAAAACCTACTTACTTTGCTCTGATATCATGATGTTTCCCCAGGTAAGCCAGCTAGCACAGAGTGCCCCATTTACCTCCTCCTGCAGGACATCCCTCTGCAGGGCTGTCAGGGAGGATGACTATGGGACATAACAGCAGAGATAGGGTTTCTAACTCTTTAATTACCACAAGAACTTTAGCATTTATTTATTTTTTCTGTATCCTGCCCTTATGATGTTTGATTGTTTGTTCAGGTAGAGAAACTGAGACCTGCATTGCCCTGTATAATTCATGATCCCTGTAACACATTTAGGCCTATTCAGAAGCTGTGTTTGTAACAGTGACAGCCTTATTGCAATCTCTTGTTGCATTCTGTTGCCTGCTCACTCACATGTGCTATTTCCATGACATTGGTAGTGTTTTTTTAGCTTTCATTCAGCACTGCAAAGCTGCTAGGAACCTCTGATCCTTTTCATGTTTTCCTCCCAGAAGTACCCATCACCTGGTTAGACTCTAGGAACCTGGAGACCAGCACAAATCTGTTGTGTTTCCCAGTGAGCTGCCATAGGTGCCAAGCACAACCCAGACTGTAGGCAGGGGAAACAGTTTCTTTTGCACACAGAAGGTGCTAAATCCGAACAAAGGTGTTCTGTGTTTCTCCTAAGGAGAGTGCCAAAACCCTGCTGATGCATCACACACAAAAAATATTTACTTTCAGTAAGGTCTCCTCTCATAAGTAATAGAATACGATCCTTTTACACATTTAATTTCTTCCACTGGGTTTATACTAGGCGAGGGAATGTACTCTTTGTGTACCTTGACCAGCGCCTGGGGTTTTGCTTATGCCTGTAAGATCAAAAGCCAACCCACCTCCCCTACAGAGCCAAAAGGGCTTGTCTTCAGACTTCAGCTGTAGAAAATTCATGCACTTCAGTTTCTCTGAGTTTCTATTGATTTGTCTTGCCCTGGTACTATTACACATGATGCTGGCATCTTCCCATCTGTGATACACCAGGATATTCAGCCAACAGACTGCCACTCGCTGTATGAAAAAAACAACTGATCCGGGTCCTGTGTTCTGCTTTGTCTTTCTGGGGACTTCACTACTAGCAGAACATTGAAAGAATGATTGTGTCACTCTTCCTAGAGCCAAGGCAGATCATGTTCCTGTGTGCCACTCCAACTAAACAAGAAAACATTTTGTCCATGCATGAAAGTTCATTTATTTCCTACTCAAGGCAGTAACCCTGTTGTCATTTGGTTTCGTATGCACACTCCTTGTGACCTATTACAAAATGAGGTAATCTCCCCCAGCTCTTTGCCATGTGCTTTTTGCTACAGTTCGTGCAGACCCATGTGAAGTCCCGTGTAAATCTGCTTAAGTTGCTTATCCCTTTTTACTTCAAAACTAACATCTCACCCAGTTCTCAATTCTCTGCCATCTCATAATGTGCATTCCATCTGCCCCCCACAAACCTCACTTCAGACCCAAGAGAGGTTTATGTCTGGTTACACATGTAATATCTCTCTGGAGCCTACTGGGAAGTTTACATAGAGGGGTTGCTTGTGCTCAGAGCTCATTGCTGGCATGACCTGACCTAGCAGCCAGGTGCCTCCCTTCTGTGACAATGCTTCTGCAGCTTGTCCCTCTCTGCCCTGGCCTGGGGGAAATGTGTGAGCAGGGCAGATGGCCCCTGGAGGGATTTGGCAGAGGGAGAAAGCAAAAATCCCTCTTGGCTCCACATCTGCTGTGCATCTCACAGCACATGTAAGCAGAGACCGGACATGAGCAAGGGAGACAGTGGATGTCACTGTCAGCAGAACTCCCCAAAGCTTTCTCTGAGGCTTAGTTTTCAAGGGATGAGCTGCAGTTCTGCTCTAATGCTGAAGAGCTCATTACCATTTGTTTTTAGGCAGTGGTGAGTGGGTCTGGCTGCACTCCTAAGCTCTCCAGTATGAGCACTTCTAAGTTCAGCATAGTCCATTCTGCATTTGTTTCACTCCTTACTGCTGTTCTCCCCAGTGCATCAACAGAGGAAATCACAATCACAGCAACAACAGTGAAATACAGATTTAAAACCACAGAACAAGCCAGCTTCTTAAATGTAAATTCATGGCTTAAAACTAATAAAGAGAAAAAATGTACATAAACTGATATTTTGCTAATTGAAAAGAGCTTAGCAACCACCTGCCCTTTTCAGGGGACCATCATCCCACCTAGGTCAGTGAGTCTCAAATGTAGCAGGTGATTTTAATTCCCGCAGCATTGCAGAACAGTGTGCTTGTACTAAGGAATTTGGCTCTTGGCAAAAAATCTGTTAGCAGGAGGCTTGCTATTAAAGCAACCTGTGTGGCCTGCAATGGGGTACATTCATTATCCCTCAAATTCCTATTGGACATATTTGAGCAGAAGACATGCCTGCCGGGCTCCCTACCAACAGCAAACTGGTGTTTCTCAGTTCCCACACTCTGGACAAAAATGCCACCCTCTGACCTTGCAGAGCACGCATTCAGGACAGGAGGTGACCCGCATGTGGGCAGCGTGTAGGACAGAACTCAGCAGTGGTGGAGACACAAAGCCTTCAGCTTTCCAAGTGTGCCATTCACATCCAACCTGCACAGTCCAGAGGCCTCTTTGGACCTATGTCTCCTCTAGACAAGAGATTCATAGAATGGCTTGGGTTAGAAGGGATACCAAGGACCATCAAGTTCCACTCTCCCCCTGCAACAGGCAGGGCCACCAAACTCCAGATCAGGTACTAGACTAGGTTGCCCAGTGCCCCATCCAACACTGGGCTGAACACCTCCAGGAGATGCCTGGGACAACAGAGGAAGGGTTGGAAGGTAGAGGAAGGATTAAAAGGAAAACCTGCGGTCAGAAAACAAATCTAAATCTGTGCCAACTTTCCCCATTGCTGTACTGCACCCCTCCATTTTCTGTCCCCTTCAGGCAGCAGATGGCAGCTGGAGCAGACGCTCGTGCCTTTAGAGGTTCCTGCCTTCCCTTCACAGGAACAGATTCCTATGAATGCTTTCAGCCTGTCACAAAACAGGATGTTTGCACAGAGAATTTACTTGCTGAGTCGATTCACCATCCTTTCAACATTTATAATACAAGATGCAGGAAATGTACTGATGTAACTCTCACTTCTGGCCCTTTAATGGGGCGCACGCTCATCACAGCCATAACTGAAGCTGTTCATCTGCTCCATGGAAGGATTCACTCAGCCAAAGTTAGAAACAACCCCATGGTTCATAAATCGCGTATTCTTCTGTCTAGACCACCAAATATATAAATAGGTGTAAAAACCCATGTCAGTACATTTGATGTTAAATTTGGACTTCTGTTTTGCCCTTTTACCACACTTTAGTTTTCTTCTTAGATACTGATCTTTTTTTTTTTCTTTTTCTTTTTTTTTTCTTTTTTTTCCTCTTTTTGAGACAATTAGAAAGCATGTGGTGACACTTGGAATCTCAGATATTTTTCTCTCCCATACTGGTTTATGGTACTTCTCTATTAAGGTTTCTGGCTGACATATAATCTGTTTGCTAAGAAGGCGGGTTTTTATCAGGTTGTGAAAAGTTTCTTAGAAGAAGAAAAGCCGGTCTATTTTGATAGCTTGCTGAACATCCGGAACTTTTTCATTTCTAAATTCATTAAGACTTTGCACTGCAAGTGGGTTGGAAGCATGAGAAGGATCAGCCAGGATGCTGAGCATGTGCCATAGCCAGAGAATTTAGGAAACGCAGCAGCATGGCTGCAATAATAAAGATAAAAGAGGAAGTAGGGCTAAGCCACTAACACATCCCAAATCAGCTGCACTCAACAGGAATTTCCATTTGGGCTTTGAAGTGGTATGGTCAGGTCACACAGACTTGCACCCATCTCCAGCACTCTACTTCTGATCGTGTTTGTCCAAGGATCATGGTCAGATTTGGGCACCAGGGTGTGAGGGGAGCCTCACACACCCTGAGAATGGCTCAGGTGCATCCCTGCAGAAGTGTCCCCGAAGCAGCGGGGGGACAGCTCTGTGCCACATTGCTTCCTGTGGCAATTTCTGATCAATCCAGACCCCCTTATAGTTCATCACTCTCAATGAAAGAGGAACAAATAAATTCGGTCTGATTCTGTTCAAAAAAAAAAAAAAAAAAAAGCTGTCTCTGTGTTTTCTCACATCCATTGTTTCTTCATGAAATAATTATTGTGAAATCCTGAAATAAAAATAATACAAAAAAAAAATGCATTTTGTATATGTCAGAGTAAAATATTTTGAGAAAGAAAGAAAGAAAGAAAGGAAGGAAGGAAGGAAAGAAGGAAGGAAGGAAGGAAGGAAGGAAGGAAGGAAGGAAGGAAGGAAGGAAGGAAGGAAGGAAGGAAGGAAGGAAGGAAGGAAGGAAGGAAGGAAGGAAGGAAGGAAGGAAGGAAGGAAGGAAGGAAGGAAGGAAGGAAGGAAGGAAGGAAGGAAGGAAGGAAGGAAGGAAGGAAGGAAGGAAGGAAGGAAGGAAGGAAGGAAGGAAGGAAGGAAGGAAGGAAGGAAGGAAGGAAGGAAGGAAGGAAGGAAGGAAGGAAGGAAGGAAGGAAGGAAGGAAGGAAGGAAGGAAGGAAGGAAGGAAGGAAGGAAGGAAGGAAGGAAGGAAGGAAAGAGAAAAGAGACAAAGCAGTAATTCAGGCCAATCTGCACTGGTTCATGCATTGTTACTTATCTTTTCATAGAATCATGGAATCGTATGAGTTGGAAGGGAACCTGATTGGTTGTCTGGTCCAGCTCCCCTTTTCTAATGTTTAAAGCTTTTCTCCCTTTCCATCTGTTTGAGGTGGGGGGTTATTTCTGATTCATAAGACCATTTGGCATTCCATAAGCTGTTCTCAGGAGCAGCCACGGATTTCTCAGAAGAGGAAGGATCTTCTATTCACGACTCCCTCACAATGTTTTAAATCCCCAGGCCGTGCTGCTGGTGACAAGTTTTATGTCTGCTCACACAGGGCACTGGCTAATGAGTAAATCCTGCAACTTTAGAATTTGTTTTAATAATTCATTCAGCATTCGTGTCTCAAAATGAAATGCCGGTAGCTACATTTTATATGACAACATTGATCATACCACAGAAGTTTAGGTAAACACACTGAGCATTTACAAGAGGTGGCTATTTTGTAAAGCCCAGGCACACAGTTGAGTTACAGAGATTTAATGGTCTTCCTGCCATCTGGGTGGAGGTTTAAATGAACTGCAGATGGATGAATGAATCTGACTACCCTTCCACAGGCACAGAGGGCTCATGAGGAGCTGCAGCATCTCAGGCTGGACTTCACCAGGCCCTGTAAGACCTGATTAACTTTTCCTACTGGGTTGATCATCAGGCTGGACATGTCCCAAATCAGTGTAATCACTTGAAAAAGCCATTGGAGAACCCTAGGTGTTCTGTGACATACAGTTGAGTTTTTGTGGAAGTGGTGTCCAGGAGCAATAGCACCAAGTGCCAACATGGCAACAGCTCTAAGTCAGAGCAGAAATACATTTGTGCGATGGTACCAAAGTCCTCATGCTATCTGCATGGCCTGTCCCATTGAGGTGACTGCCAACATCACATTCTCAGAGTCACCACTTTTGGCAGCTGATACCTCTTTCCAAAGAGGGATAATGGGAGACATCTGTAGATAATTCAGTTGGCAAAGCATGAGGTAGCAAATTCTCTTTTGTTGCTAGCAAAGAACTGATACATAGATTTACACATTGTTCCTTGCTGATCAAGCTCCTAAAATTACAGAGGAAGATAGGATGCACAAATAGTACTGAAAATAACAGAAGTGCTCCCCACTGTATTTGCTGCTTTGAGCTTAGAGTTCAGCCTTCATATACTGCTGCCCAAATCCAGGTGACTTTATTTTGCATTGTATCATTACAGTCATCCATTTCTTAGCTTCTCTCAATGTAAATCAGAAGGGAAAAAAAAGTGTTTTTTGTAAGAACTCTGAAATAAATTGCTTCAAGCAAGCAAAAAATGGTCCCAAATCCCATAGAGCAGGTGTACATTTCCATAATGGCTGCAAAATTCAGAAAAGCTGTGGCACTTTGTTGCATGTGTCTTGGAAGGGAATTAGTAATCTCAGTGTTCTTTGTCCTAGTGATTGAAATAAATTACTTGCTTAAATTGCTAAGCATGATGACCCATCTGTTGGCCCATGCATGTTCACATTCTCAGTGGGTTTATTATTCCAAATAATGACTGCCATATGCAACAGTAAACAGTTCTTTTAAAACTGACTGAAAGATCCTGTGCTACTTTTGAAGGCAATTTACTAAAGCTATTCATGTTCCCCTCAAGAATCTGCCATTCAACTCAACTTTTAGAAAGTGATCCTGACTGGTTTCTCCTGACAGAGCCATTACGTTGCTTAGAAGGCAGAGGTGAAACTATAGCAGGAGTCTAGACTGGATCCCATTCGCTCATCATGAATGGGTGAGACACAGCTCCATATGATACAAGCACCAGCCTTGTCCCAGTTTATTCCTTTACTTGTAGCACAAGCTGATCTGTTCTCCAGGAGGGACGTTCTGGTTGCAGACGAGGCTGCACCCTGCCTGGAGTAGGGGTGTGAAGGTCCACGTGGCTCATGGTGTTGGTTGGAACTGAACAAAACCGCGCTTAGCACCATAAACTGCATGCCTTCACAGATTAAGCTATGTTGTTTTGAGCTACATTTGATCACCTCCTCTTCTTTTATTCTCTATTGTTCTTGTTCTGTCTAATCCTGCTGGTTCCCATGCTCTGACCTTTCCTCATTAGGGAAAGTTAGAAAGGCAGGCTTTTCCCAAACCCCTCAGGTATTTCTACTTAATAAACAAATAAGTGGCAAGATTCCTTCTATGAAAAGTTCCTTTGCATCTGATTTAGGTCATGCCAGCTTCCTCCACATGCTGAACACACATTCTTTTCATGCAAGGCCCATAAACCATGTTAAGACAGCAGAGCATCCATGATTTGTTCATGATGTTAGCAGTGACTTGCCATGGCCAGATTACAGATGTTAAATTGTTGATGAATGGCCCACATCCAGCACATGGTATTCAGCTGAGGTATTAATCAAGTGCGGAAAGATCTTTCTTTTTTCTTCAGGTCCCCGTGAATAATGAAACCTCTAATTCAGTGTACTGTACTTTACAAGCTCTCTGAAATGAACTCCTTTCCAAAAGGAGAAGAGGATAACACTATTAAAGCAACTGAGTGCTGCACATGACAAGATGACATATGAGGACTTTCTGACTAGTTAAATGAGTACGCTTGCTTTTATTGATTTATACCAATGGGATGGGGCTTTCTTTAAAAAGATCATTCCCAGGAAATGAAGTTTTCTAGCTTCCCTTCTTTGTTGGGAACAGCTAACCTGTTGCACGTAATACTGACTTGATATGCGATTGTTCATGAAAGGAGCAGAAATGAAAGACTAAGTGCAAACGTGAAAAAGAAAAAACACATCTGGAGTTGGAAATAATGTTTTATCTGGCCAAGCTGCCAGGGGTCTATGTACTGTTGAGATAGTGAATTAACATCAAGTGTGGGAGCCTTCCACACCATTTCCTGGGTTTTCTTTTCCTCTTGTTCTTATGTAAGTAATTAGCAAGAGGATTGCAAGTTGTCCAGGGCAGTATATGTTAACCACCTATCACAAGAGTGCTTAGCATCTTTGACCGCTGTTCTTCTGTTTTAATTCCCAGGTGATCCAATGGCCTGTCCCACGTGACTGGAAGAAGAGCCTTTCTATACACTTATGTGCACTGAACAGATGTTTTCTTTAGTAACACATTCTGGACTCATTTTCTGCCAAGTCACGCTGCATTGGTAACAAGGAAGTATGCTGAGGCAAACAAAAAAAAAAAAAAAAAAAAGAAGAAAAGCACACTGTAAAGTTAAGTAAAAAGCTCTGTAAAAGCAGAGACACTCTGCACACCAGAACCAAAACTCCATTTTCCATTCCAGAAACAAAATGCTTCCTTGTAGAAAGACAGGAAAACAAATGGGTGGTGAACACTATCACTCTGCAGAAGAATATGCAGAATATGTTATAGCCTAACTTGCCCAGATTCTTAGGTTGTGCTGAGTTCTGCATTCCCCTGGCTAATACACACCAGATTAGCACAGTGTCAGTTTGTTCAGGGATTTCTAGAGTTCTCACACTTGCTAATGCCTCCAAAATCACAAACCAGATATTGGAGCTCAGATGTCCTATATTCACTACGTAGGTAAACATATCTCACCTTTCCTTGCTGAGGGAGGTAACAAAGCCATAATACCACTTTTTTGTTGTCGAAAATTTTTCAGAACAACAAATAATGATAATAACAAATAATAACAAGCATGGCCTTTCTGATCCAAGGTAGGGCTTACGTGTTCCCAGACCTTGCTTCATGAAAATGTTCTTAATTAGAAAAGCGTACAAGTACATCCTTACATGACTACAGTGTAAATACCCAACTAGAGCTGAACATTTTGTGAAGTGCTTTCCTGGTCGGGGCTGTAGAGTAAAGATTTGGAGTGGGTTTCAGTCTCCTTCTCACTTCTCACAGTGGTCAATACCTTTGCTGACAAACTCAGAAGTGATGAAGAATCCAAAGCCCACCTGGATGCACGAAACAGGAAAGAATTGGAATAATCTGACTTTTTTCTGATGTGTTGTATATGATGTCTGAATCTGCTCTCTGTAGCCTGGATTTTGCTTTCAAGCAGTGCTGATGCTGTGCAGGACAAGTTCTCTTTCATGCAATGGATCACTGCCAGGAGAACAGAAGAGGAAAGCTCTCACCAGTCTTTTTACGTCTAGATTCAGTTATGTCTTTTCTGATCTCTGTTTTTTAATGAATTTCTCATTGATATGCATACTCGTAACTTCCTTTTCCTTAGCTGGATTAGAGAACCACTACTCCTCCATCATGCTGTCTTTCATTTTGCTTAATAACTTGTTTCTGCTGACAACCTATTTGTTTTGTAGTTACAAGCTCACAAAATCCTATTAACTGAATACATAATTTTGAGCAAAAATTTGCCCAAAAAGACAGTGAGTGAAGATACATGGAACTTAATTGCCTGATGAAGGACAGCAGCATGTACTGAGTCAACAGGTGTGGCCACATGCTTCAAAAGAAAATATGAAGCTCTGTAGCCACAGTGTCTCACTTCACTTAGGCTCTTCTTGTGGTGTGACCAAAAACAAATATATATATACATATAAAGCATATATCAGAGGTAAGGGTAACAGTAAGTAAATAATTTAAAAAAAAAAAAAATTAAATTTTTTTTTTAAAAAAAAATAAAAATTAAAAAAAATTTTTTTAAAAAAAAAAAAAAGAGGCTTGGAAATATTTTCCTATGTTGATGAAAAAAAAATACCATTAATTGCAAACCATTCTATGTGCTGTGCTTCTCAATGCAAGAAAAACAGATTGTTTTGTTATGGACACAACTGTCCCTTCCGAAGTGAAGCAATGCTGGATCATTCAGCATCAAGGCTAATGGAGATTTCTGGTAATTGCATCATGGATAAGTAGGGACAGTCCCTGGGCAGTAGGAATGACATCCTGCTGGCTGAAGATGCAGAGGGTAGAAAACACCTGGGAGAGTATTTGGCCTCAAGGCTGATGCTGTTATGAAAGATGTGGACTTTCATTTGCAGGGACTGGGAAAGGAAGTAATTAGTATTGACATGCATGAAAGAACTGAAGATGACACTTCAAGGCTGTCGTGATAGCCACAGCTAGTTATAAATACTTCTGCACCCTATGTGCCATAGCATGAGAGAACAGATCTGCTCAAACAGGTTTGTAAGGAGTGGGTGGGAAATGGAAACTCCATGTTGGGCACTGTGACAATTTTTTTGAGAAACGAAATGTGATACCAACAGAGGGTAGAATGTACCTCATGTAGAGGGATGGATGTAGACTTTGGCCCATATGCCTCTTACACTCACTTCAGTGCTCTAGACTGCACTTAGAGTGGGTTCAAACAGAGCACAAACCAGCAGGGGGTCAGTATCACCCTAGTTTAATTAATCTTATTACATTAGAAGCAAAAACTGGGGAAATATAATGATAGTTGGGCCATGTGAAGCAGCTGCAAAGTTTCATAGCAACTTTAAGAATGACCCTTCAACCCTTTCTCATTACTCACATGATTAATGCTTTTTCATGTGAATAGTCTCATTGATTTAAGTTATTCTACTTCCATGAGTAAGGACTTCAGAACCCGAGAAATATATAACTATACTCTTCCTCAGTTATTTCAAATACAGATTTAGTTAAACGCAGTCTCAGTAGACCTTGCCCTACTGAATCTTTTCAGAAACTACTCTTTAAGTAAGAGATCCACTTCAGCAGCAGCAGTGATAGTCCCACCTGTATCATCTTAGATAGATGCCATGAGAAATCTTTAACATCAGTCTCCTCATTCATTCAACACATTAAAAAATCAAGAAAAATTAAAAGCGGCAAAATATGAAAGACACAAAAAGCATAATAGAATATCTTAATGACGTTTCAATTTACAAGTAATTTTGCTCAGACATATTTGAGTTTTGCAGAACTATCTTTGTTTTATGACTTTTTTTTCAAACCATTCCCACAATTTCTGTAAGCAGCTATCAACAGCAAAGTGCTTATTTTTTCCCTGGAACACCAATATAGAACCTTTCTACTCTGTGTGGTCTGCATTTTTGACATAGGCAACAAGCCCTGACAACTTTCTCAGTATCATTTTTCACCAGAAATCTTTTTTCCATACTGAAGTAACTTTCATTTATCTTTTTCATGAATTTTTCTTCAACTCCTTATGAATCACTTTGCTACTGCTGTCTTCAAAAACATCCTCCTTATTATGAGAAGATGCTCCTCTGAATGGACGAGGGAAGCTGGAAGAATACTGCTCTTGTACTCATGACTTTATGTAAGTTTTTATCACAGATATCATAGCCCATATTTCAGTTAAAGTCGTGGGATATTTTTCCAAGTGATGCATACTCTGGACTTTTCTCAGTTTTTATCAAATGCCCCATTTAGGTGCTTGTCATTAACACCTCTCCACCGGTACTGTATTAGATAGTTAAATCACATCTCTGCAGTGAAAAATCATCTCACTGTTCTAGTCAGGGTGCTGGACAAACCCAAACTGGTAAGTGATTTGTGGTCAATTTCAGTTAACATTTCAGCTTCTACAAATAAGGTCATGAACTTCTTTACATCACCAAGCTAAGACCATGGCCTTATTCTCTGCCTCATTGTTGGCACTCAATTTTAGGTGGCAACTGGCAATTTTTTCTTTATTGCTATATCAGACTGTTTGTCTCCAGGTTCACAACACATCTGGAAGACAACTGAACAAATACACACAGTGACTTTCATGTTGCTAGGGGCCTCCATATGGATACTACCAGCACAAATACTACCAAGTAGCATCAATCCTACCATGAGCTGCTCAAATGCTTCATTGGATTACTGGTATGGTTTTCCTCTGACACAGAATGTCTAATTAATTATTTGCTGCTTAGCTTTAGCCAGGCTTTTTTGGTCTTCTGGTTTGCCCAGCTCAAAACAGTTTCTATGTAAAACACTCTTTCTCCATGTCATTAAAATGCAATTTAGTCACAGCGTAACACCTATGACATCCCAAAAGCCCCTCACTGAAATTGTGTTTGCCAAAGATTATGTTTAATTTGCGTAAACAAATGTTCTCAGTTTTAACATAATGCACAATCATGAAATGATTCAGCTTTCTGAGAGAGACTTTTCAGCTGTTTCCTGTACTTCCAAAGCATTACAGTGCTCAGCTCTTCCTGTCTTCCCCTCAGGATTTTGCCCTTCACAGCTTTTTCATGGCAACCCATGGTACTCCAAAACCTTTGCTTCTCAAGTCTGCTTCAATGTAGCAACACTCATTTCACTGTTGCTTCTCCATCAGCTTCCAGTGTCCAAAAGGTTCAATCATTTAAAGACATACTTCCCAATGCCACACTCTCCCAATAAGACTGAATTTGCTCCCATAGCACTGCCCATTTTGTTTCTCTCGGCTGTCCCAGCACTCCCTTTACTGCAACCCAGAAGTTCATTTACTCAAAGTGAAACAATAACAGTGAGGTATTCTGACAGAAAGTCTTTCTACTTCCTTCTTTCTACAAAAGCTAGCAATAAATAAGCCCAAAATTTGACATTTTCAATTTGCATGTTAAACTTTTCTCCCAGCTCCTACTGACTTGGAGCAGCTTGGAGCACAGCCAGACAGATGTGAGGATGTAGTTCATCTGGGAAGGGGAAACCAGAGTGCAATTTTGCAAATCTTCTGGGAGGGAAAGGCATGCCAAAGGGATCCAAGCCTCTGAAGAAGTAAAATATATGTTGCTCACCTCTTCTCCCACTACTCCAGCAGAAAAGTGATATACCTTTATTAATATTTATAGCCACTGAGCAGCATGCAGTCATTTATAGAAATTACTGGCACCAGAAGAAAGGAAGAGAGCAAGAAGAGGATGGGCAAGAGGAATGGGTGAAGTTGAATAAGCCATCCCGGCCAATGATGACAGAGGTTTGGCTAACCTCTCTGAAAGGTGCTGCAACCTAAAAAAGCAGAACTTGCTCCAAGAATGGGTTCTCAAGTGAAGGTTTCCAGTACAGGAAAATCTTAATGACAACTAAACCAGGTTGACTCACTGTAAGATGGACGGTGTCATGACTGCTTTCAGCCAGAGATATAAAGCAGCTACCAGAGTGAACAGGAAAATCATGCACCCCACAACTGATTCCGAATCTCAGTTATCAAGTGAAGAAAGCTGGAGGCTGCTTCTGAAGCCTCTCAGCAGGGGGACATTTGTAGCACAGGTCCCAGTCACACGGGACCATCTTTGGGTGGTTTCAGTCTTCACAGCCAGCAATGGAGCTTAGAAGCCAGCAGAAACTCTTGTGTGCAGCTTACATAGAATCATAGAATCATAGAATCATAGAATTACTCAGGTTGGAAAAGACCTTGAAGATCATCAAGTCCAACCGCAGCCTAACCAGTAGCCTATCTCTTAAAAAACAACCACAAAACAATACCACAACAACAAACCTCTGCTAAATCATATCCCTGAGTACCACATCCAAGCGGCTCTTAAACACATCCAGGGATGGCGATTCAACCACCTCCTTGGGGAGCCCATTCCAGTACCTAACCACCCTTTCTGTAAAGAAGTTCTTTCTAATATCCAACCTAAACTTGCCCTGGCGCAACTTGAGGCCATTTCCCCTCGTCCTGTCACAAGTCAGTAGTGAGAAGAGACCTGCCCCACTCTCACTGTAAGAACCTTTCAGGTACTGGAAGACAGCAATAAGGTCTCCCCTCAGCCTCCTCTTCCTCAGGCTAAACAGCCCCAGCTTCCTTAGTCTCTCCTCATAGGGCTGATTCTCCAAGCCCTTAACGAGCCTCGTTGCCCTTCTCTGGACCTGCTCCAGTACCTCCATGTCCTTCTTGTGCTGAGGTGCCCAAAACTGGACACAGTACTCGAGGTGAGGCCTCACCAATGCCGAGTACAGGGGCAGGATGACTTCCTTAGTCCTGCTCACCACACCATTCCTGATACAAGCCAGGATGCCATTGGCCTTCTTGGCCACCTGGGCACACTGCTGGCTCATATTCAGCCGACTGTCCATCAGCACACCAAGGTCCCTTTCCATCAGGCAGCTTTCCAGCCACACCTCCCCAAGCCTGTAGGGTTGCCTGGGGTTGTTATGACCAAAATGCAGGACCCGACACTTGGCCCTGTTGAAACTCATTCCATTAACCTTGGCCCATCGATCAAGTCTATCCAGGTCTCTCTGTAGTGCCCTTCTCCCCTCAGGCAGATCAACACTCCCTCCCAGCTTAGTGTCGTCTGCGAACTTACTGAGGGTGCACTCAATCCCCTCGTCTAAATCATCAATGAAGATGTTAAACAGAAGCGGCCCAAGCACCGAGCCCTGGGGGACGCCACTTGTGACCGGCCGCCAACTGGATTCCACTCCATTGACCACAACTCTCTGGGCCCGGCCATCCAACCAGTTCTTCACCCAGCGGAGCGTGCACCCATCCAAACCACGGGCAGCCAGCTTCTCTACCAGAATGTTATGGGGGACAGTGTCAAAGGCCTTACTGAAGTCCAGGTAGACCACGTCAACAGCCTTTCCCTCATCTACTAAGCGGGTCACCTTGTCATAGAATGAAATCAGGTTAGTCAGGCAGGATCTACCATTCATAAACCCATGCTGACTAGGCCCGATCCCATGGCTGACCTTTAGTTTGTCCATGATGATACCTGAGATTATCCTTTCCATAACCTTCCCAGGCACCGAGGTGAGACTGATGGGCCTGTAGCTGCCAGGATCATCTTTCCGGCCCTTTTTGAAGATAGGCGTCACATATAGACATATAGACATATACATATTTCACTCTCTAGCAAAGCCACTGACAGGTCTCCCATTAGCTGAACTCTGGATTTATCAGGAGCAAACATCTGTGGCCACTGTCTACTGGGACCACCCATCAGCAGCAGAAAATGCCTCCATGCACACAGTGAAAATCAGGAGGTCGGGGGTCACTTGCTCCTACCAGTTGACTAAAAGTATCTTTATACAGCCTAAATGAAAGGTCATTTTAAGATACTGTGCAATTCACTGGCAGGGCATAGCTCAGCACAGGACAAAGGCAGCAAAAGAAATCAGCCCCATACCAACCCTGCTCTGACTTCAAATGTCATAAAGTTTGCTATGAACACACGAGCCTCTTATCAGCCACACACTGCATTACAGACAGAAATGCAAACACAGATATTTTCCCACTTCCAAAAATAGCTTTCCCTTTTTTTTATTCCCTTTATTAAAAATGACGATATAAGGGAAAAGACCAGTCTGTGTTTCTGCAAGCTTTACATCTTCCTCGCTCAGGAGAAACTGGTAGCAGCTGCTTTAATTTCCTCAGTTTCCAGAGTCAAAGGTTCAAGCACAGTTGTAGTGAAATGTTCTCTTGCTCTTTGGATCAAAAACCTTTAAACAAAGTCAGATGATTCAGTTTCAGAGTGTCGGGAAAGGCTGGGTGAACTCTATGGGTATATTTCTCCTCATATTTACAAGCCATGCTCTGCAATAAGTTTTCTGCAGGGCAATATCTGCCTTTCCAGTGGCCACCCTGTCTCCTTCAGTTAACTCTTTCTACTCAGTCCAAAGCAGACTTACCCTTTGCCAAAATTCCAGGGAAGCCTGATACAATCTCTGCACTGGTCTTACATTTTCTTTTGCTCCCAAATAGTTTTCATCACCAATTAAGACTATGTAAAAGTAGGAAAAACAACAATAATAATAAAAATAATAAAATAACCAGAAGATAGAGGTAGTAGACAATTAATTAGATAGGAAAAAACAAAAACAAGGAGAAAGAAAAAAAAAATCATCACTGGGAAAAACAGATGCCAAGCATAGACCTATTGGTCTAGACAGTGAAGATTTACAAAGGAATCTGCTCATAAAGAAAGTCTCTGACAGCCCAGAAATGTCTCCCAGCAGCAGCTGTCAGGAGTGGGAGGACAAGCCTTGTTCGTCTCCTTGCAAAGATGTGATATGCCCCTACTGGAGGTGCTAATTATTATTTTCTTTCTATGACTGAAAAAGGCTTTTAAATCTTTACAATGCATCAGTAAAATAGGCTGCAACAAGATATGTATGTATATTTCGCAAGATGTAACAGTATGGGGTTCTCCCTGCTGTGACTAAGAGGCAATATCAAAAACAAGGAAAGTTCATCACTTCTGCTGTGGGGATGCATCTGGTTTTCCATAGTGGGAGTTTTCAGGTGGTGGGACCACAGGGTGCGTGACCACAAGGTTTATGATAAGCTGCATTTTTAGCAGCTTGCAGACAATGAATGGAAAGGTTCACGGGTCTTCCCTGTGCACACTGAATACCAAGGTTCACGTTCTTGTTCAGTTGTACACGAGTGGAAACCAACATCAGACACTGGGGAAGTCTCTTCGCTTCAGCAGGTGAAGATGCTGACTCCACATCCAGCAAGCTCTGCTGACTAAAAAAGATTCCACTTAAATTAAAACTCACGTAACCATATGTTTCAAAACTGCGGGTCATATTTTATGCAAGAATGGCTGTGACAAGCTGTGTATTTGTGCTGATTTGCTGCGTTTCCAGAGTGCTCTGCTGTAGAAAGCTATCAAACTTCATTCGTTTTTAAGTTAAATAAAATAACTAACAATCCTGTGTGTCAGAAAGATTCCTTATGTGAACCAGACATTACAGTAAAAATAGACAGCTTCCATACTAATGATATTTTCTGTAATGTTGAGAGATCAATTTATGATGTGTGATTGTGTGCACTTAAACCATACCATCTAACCTCACAGCACATTCTCTGAACAATATATTTCACTTATGCTGGAAGCATTGGACTTTGAACAATGTGTAGTCCAATGCAGCACAGCAAATTATAGATTGGCCTAAATCGCAGTCCTTCCCACCATCATACACAGTAAGAGGTCCTCCCGCATAACCTACTGGGTTCAGCAGATATGTATAAATGATATACAGAGAAAATCAAAGTGTTGCCATTTTTGATGGTAAATACTAGCTAACATTTGGGCCGGGAGTTGTTGCTATGAAGCTCTGCCAGTGGGACCCACACCTCAAGACCAGTAAGGACAGCCATGGTAAATCTCGGTGGAAAATGCAGTGGGGTTGGACAGAGGATCTCTCAGCCTGGCTATGAGCCATCAGGAGGAGGCAGGGGGGAACATCCTTGAGCCCATGACAATGACCATGCCTGGGTCTTATCCCCCCAGCTGGCCCAGAAATGGTGTAGGCAGGAATGTCTGTCTGTAATGAACTGGGGTGTTCACAGCTCCTCATGGTCACACAAACACTCAAGACAGCTCCCAGCTATAAAGAGCAGAGGCTGCTCAGCCTGGAGAAAATAAGGCTCTGAGGTGACCTGATAGAAGCCATTCAGTATCTGTCTTCAGCAGTGTCTGTTGTGATGGAATAAGGGAAAATGGTTTCAAGCTTGAAGAGGGTAGATTTAGGTTAGATATAACGAAAAAGTCTTTTACAGTGAGGGTAGTGAGGCACTGGAACAGGTTGCCCAGCAAGGTAATGGATGTCCTGTCCCTGGAGACTTTCAAGGCAAGGCTGGATCAGGTCCTGGGCAACCTGATTTAGCTGTGGATGTTCCCGTTCATTGCAGGGGAGTTGGACTAGATGGCCTTTAAGGTCCCTTCCAACTCTAAGGGCTCTATGATTCTATACTGCAAGATGAAATGATGTTTTAATCACACTGGGGAGCAGCGGCAAAACCATGCTGTTAACACTATTCTCAGATTACTGACACCTCACTTTAGGTGTAGCTTAAACAGCAGTCACTGGAGTACTTATCGTACCCCTGGGTTTTAGCTGTATTCTGCAGACATCTGGGGATCCACAGCCCACAGCTAAGGAGTCAACAAAAAATACCTAGGAAACCAAGACCTACTGCCCATTTTTTATGTCAAATTCATGCCTTTGTGCTGTTCCGCTCTGCCAGTCTTCTCTCAGCAGCTCTGGGTTTGAGGTTGTCTTATCAACTCTTCCATTTCAGGTGAAAGGAAAAGTTCATCCCCTGCCCTTGAGCACCTACACACCTTGATGTGCTGCCACAAGAAAAAGTAGCCAGAGAGACTCACACAAGACCAAAGGTATATATAGAATAAAAAGAGCATCTGTTTATATAATATACTTTACAGTCACATTTTTAGGGAGAACTTAAGCCTTTTTGTTCATGTGGTTACACATGAGTGTGAGGCCATGGTCACTCCAAGTCTGAACAAGTCTTGCTTTATCTGATACAATAAGTCTAATGTTCTGTAGGGACAAAGTAGAGTCAATGCCCGAAGCAGGACAAGCATTTACAAACTATTGACCCATGTTCTTGAGAGATGGCTCGCTAAAACTTCCTCCTCCATCCCACCAAAGCACAGACTTTGTGTGTCTAAAGCTAAGACTGTGTCTACACCATCACTGACGGTGATTTGATGTCACCTACCACCAAATAACAGGGGAAAAAAAATAAGCTACCCCTTTAGAAAGATTGTTTTGACTGAAGGGAAGACATTCATGTAATCCTGTGTCAGGTGAAGTTTCTTCTGCAACATCTGGTAACACTGCAGAATTTCTACACTCCACTGAGATTCAGAAGAGCATATGGTTTCCACTACAGCAAAACAAATCACTTCACAAACAAAAAGCTCTGAAAAGGAGTGGGAAAAGGAAGATGAAAGTTTCAAGTCTGTTTGTAAATTATGCATTATCCATGCCTTCAATGCCCAGAGGAGCCATAAATTCAGAGGTTTCAACGGAAGAGCCTATAGTTGACACCTTACATTCGTAAAACCCATTACTATCCCAGGAGTGAAAATGAAGGGGAAAAACAGTGAATAAATAATTGAGGAGATAAGAATGTTTCATCATTTCCTTTTGCTCATTTTCAACTTTTCACTGTAGTTTCAAGGCTAATATGGGGTTCATATTAGCTGTGGTCTTAAACATGAAATGTAACCGGTATCTTCCTAATGTCTTTGACTGAAAAACACAACAGTTCAGTTAATCTTACGAGTACAGATGGCCAAAATGGGAACCTCAGATCGAAGCTATTTCCTCTTTCAGGTTTCAGTTCTTCATCTGCCAGAGACACCGATTCCATACACTGGATCCAGAGCCACTCTGGGCTCTCACTTAATTTTTGGTACAGCTGAAATCCCACAAGAACTCTTCTGCTGGCTGAGAAAACAGATATTGGCCTTGAGGAAATTTTTAGAATATTTTGGATGATCTGGAGGTTGAGCAGTATTTTAAAACGTTTTCTTTAGTCTGTGCCTTTTTATAAAGTGCTTTTATCCTTTTACAACCCCTTTTGCCCTTCTATATATTACCCAAACTCTATATTAGGTTTATTCTTCAAAGCCCATGTGACATTAGACTCAGTGTGATAAAACAGAGGACTGAGTGAGTGAGTCATACAGAGTAATTTTGCTCAAGCATTAGAATAACTCTAAAAAAATGTGTTGTTTTTCTCACCCTTTGTGCAGGAACATCAGTGTCTAGTCTAGCATTTGATCTCTTCCACTTTTTCCTCGCTTCACTTGAAAGCAAACGTGAAATGTCAAGAAACAGGCACATCATCTGCTTTGCAAATAGATGCAAAGAGCTTCTTCACCTTCCCTTTCCCTCCAGCACAAAAAGCATGGAGGGGCAAAGAAAAGAAGGGGAATAAAAAGACCTCTCTTTCATGACTGTGAAAAGTCACCATTTTTAACTCAGTTTTGCAGCTGAAGGGAGACCAGCCCAAGGGCTCATTGCTGCCTCCCAACCCCCACCAGGCAGACTGAGGCTCACACGTCGACCTCTACCTGAAGAGCCAGGGTTCAGCCAGCAAATGGCTCGCAGATGCTATTGAATAGCTGTAAAAACACCCTGCACAAATGAACAACATGACACTTAGGGCTGCTAGTATTCCTGCCAGTCAAAAGGAGTCCACAGGAAAGCTTTCTGAGTAGTTTTACAGACAGGAATGCCCCATGGAAATTTATACATAAACACAAGAGATTGGCAATACAGTGCAGAGCAGTGTTCCCACATAACTTCGTTTAGATTGTACTGAGCTGGTATATTTTTGTATGTCTTGAAGAAAAACATCTTTCTCATTTGCAAAAGATAAATTTAAAACACCAGTGGTATGCTAGTGCCCAGGGCCTTTTATGCATCAGCTTTTACTATTCTAGTCCATGAGTAATAAGTTGGAGCATTTATCCCATAGGAACTTGTATTCCCTGGGCTACTCATTCAGATTGGCAGGTTTTGCAAACCAGCATGTAGTCCATAAGAGGCTGAAATTAAAAAGGGAAAGGTGACAGTGCATGAGGAGACCCCCCAAGGAAAATAAACATCAACAGTGGAAAGCTGTATTTATTGAGGCAAGAACAGGTCTTTCCAAAGGAAGAGTGACTTCATGAGCAGTGAAGAGCAGAGGAAGCAACGAAATCTGTCTCTGTGTATTGAGAGACAAATCAGAATTGTACTTACGCTGCTGACTGCCCAGCCCGTGCTCACTCTCAGACTGTCCTGAAGAGCCAAGAGGCCAGACAAGATCTGCCACACATCAAGACCTGCCTGGGTGGTATTTCAGGTTAACCAGCAATCTGTGTCCCTGAACAAAGGACCCGTGGAACTTGGGTATTTTTCGCATATCATAGCAAAAGCAATTGCTTAAGGCTTACATCCACAGGTGGAGGTATTTCCTCCATTGAGAGGGTTGAACCAGATAACCTCCAGAGGTCTCTTCCAGTGTCAACTGTTCCATGTTTTTGTGATTCCTAGCTTCCATCTATGTACCCTCAGACCTGGTGGAAATAGCAGGAAGCTCAACCCATTTCAGGCCTGCTTGCAAAATGCTTACCAAACTTTTGTTTAGTAATGGTGCTGGCCAGGTCAGATACGTCCTGCCTGGTCCTTTGTCACTATGACACTGCTGTCCTGTAAGGAAAGGACAGGAACATGGAGCTAGCATTGCCCAACTCTTTCATCACCTCCTAGCAGTGCAGCATAGTATAGCATGATGCTCCCTTAACAATGAACATTAATGCCTTCACACCACACCACACCATCACAAAACCACTCAGTTGTCAGCTTGTGATCTGAGGGCTCCTGCTAGATTCTAGGTCCTGGGAAGAGAATAAAAGAAAATGAGATCATATATATTAGATAGCAATTAACAGATGAAACAGTTTTTAAAGAGCTCACAGTTTTGCTGGAGGATGGTTAAAGAAGGATACATTAATCATGAAAGGGTGGAAAATGACTGTGCTATCTTTCACAATACAAGATCACTGGTGCAGAAAACTACACTTCTTTCTTTATAGAGGCACAGGTACATTATGACATCATATAAACATCATGTTTAACAACAGATAGGTGTAGCCAGATGGCTACATCAATTCTTAATAACAGCAGATCTCAGGCAGCACTCTTGAGGTTTATTACTGAGTTTAAAGGTTTGCATCACATTAAGGACTTTGCCAGAAGAAATTGGTTGTTTTCACAGATACTGATGAAAGATGGTAAAAATCCAGGGCTATTGTCTTTCCTGGCATGCTCTAAATGCTATTGAATAGCTCAGATCTTTTTTTTTTCAGCCATGATACACATTGGAGTAGCTACTCACTCTGCTCAGTGTTACTGACCCAAACCATTCTACAGGTGTTAGCAGGACCACCCGAGTGAGAAACTGCTCACTCACATCTCAGGCAGGGTCACTGGGCTGCACTGCTGGAACTGGTGGAGAACCCAAAGAGGGAGGACCTCCAAAGTGATCCCATGCCATCAAGTTCAAGAATTTCTTCTGCACTTTGCTACTCTGGACTGAATAGGCAATCAGACAGGCTGATATTAATCCTCCTGGAAAGGCATTTTGTTGCACAGTAAGCAGTCCCCAGAGGACATGTACTCCTCGTCAGCAAATCTGACATTTTGAGGTTTGACTAGAAGCCAGGGTGTGTAAGGTTTCAGCCAATTGAGGAGTTTAAATGTACAGTACAGCTAACTTTCAGATGCAAGGTCAGAATTTCCTAACCTGGCCCCTGCTGCTGTCCTAACCATTAACTGAAAGGTCCAATTTTGGCTATTTACATGTCTATGTTTCTAACCATACCTTCAAATCAAGTAGTTAGACACTTAAATTGCACCTACAATAATTTTTGCCAGAAAAAGAGTGGAAACAAAGGCTCCTTGATGGGTCTGGCTGGCTCCAGGCCCCTCCCAGGCAGCCCAAGAGAGTGAGGATGGCCTCGTGTAGGGATACTGCCCTTGCAGCACCACAGTCTCACTCATTCCTCCCCAAAGGTGAAACCCCTCAGTGCTGCAATGCAGAACTGAGAAGTGTCTATCTGAAAGCAGGACTTTCAACCCACATGTTACCCAAAACCCATCTCTGACCCCAGGAGCCATCCTCCTGCACCTTCCTACCACTGCACCAAGTTCCAGTCCCTTGCTTCACACATGAGAGAACTGAAGCTGCAGCCTGCAAGCAGGCAGGATCCTCAGCTTACCCGTGAGGATTCCCTGAGGAGAACAGGCAGCAGCACCTGTTGGAAATTAAATGTCTCCATTTAAAAGCAGGATTCCCAAGCTCACCACTTGGAATCAACTGTACCACAGATGAGGGCCTTTCCCCCCTCTCTTTCAATTTCTTTTGTGGGTAATATAAGCACCTTTACACGGGAGATTGCTTGAAACTTTCCATTCCCCCTTAACAATAACCAGAAGAAGTTTGTGGCACTTTAGTGCTTAACTTAAGGAAATGAATGAAGGAAGGATCTCCTGCTCACTGGGCTCTCACATCAGTCTCTGATTTTGAAAGCATTACTTTGCAAACAGGAACCCCTGCACAATTCCCCCTGTGCAATTAGCAGGGGCACACACACGTATGAACCCTTCAGGACATAAAAGGACAAATTTTGAATGAATTTTCCCTAAAATGCATATATATACCCCCTCACATACCACTTATCAGCCATGTTGTTTAGTTGCTATGCTGAGTGAATGGACAAACCACGTTTAAGTGCGTGCCTGTGTTCAGAAGTGTGAAAGAGTATTTTACACTCCAGTTTCACAGACTTTTATCAAGAAAAGCCAAGTGTGCAAACATGAAATAGTAATACTTTGTTAAAAACACTTTGTGCTGTTCATTGAAACAGGTATGGCATTCACAGGGAAGCGATGAGGCTTACGCTCAATGTTAGAGGCAAGGAGAAGAGAGTGTTGGATGCTGAAGGACCCCGCGCTGTTGGGTGCATTGTTCCTGTTGGTACATGTGTCACAGTGACACAGCCCTTCAGCAAAATGACAGCTATTCCAGCAGGAGAGCCAGGAATGCACTTTATTTGAACAAGCAGCTCCACTTTCCAGTTAAAGCCACATTTAATAAATGGCAAGAAGTGCTTCTCAGCATGGGAACATTCAGGCACAGCCTGAACAAATGGGGTGCAGATTTTTTAAGGGTTTACTTTCTCTCCCATTATAATATATGTCTCAGCTTGTAAATGTTTTTATGCTAACAGTAAAAATTTCCATTTATATGGGTTGGATTGAGGCTTAGCAATTCAGTGGCAGTCCAGCCACTTTTAAGCAGATGTCGATATGGCTCAAAACTTATTTAGCTGTGTGAGTGACAAGCTGCTAGAGCCCAACAGTTTTCTATGGCTGAGCCTGCAGATAGCTTAGACAGACATCCAAACTGATGCATCACTCATTCCCATCAATGGAGCAGTTTTGTTTGCCAGGGTGTGAGTAGAGTCATGCCATAAATACTTAAAAACAGGATAGTGGCAGGAACTGCAGCAAAGAAGGCTCGTTAAATTAAAAGAGCTGCATTCAGAAAGGAAATTCTGGTTAGTTCACTGTAATTTATGGATCTTCAAAACTAAAATAAAATATAGCAAAACTAACCAGGCTGGGAAAGTTTCAGTGCATTCTGGTATAGAAGAATTTGTTTCCCACATTTTGCAGTGCATGCTGCAGACTCAGGCAGCATGGCTAGGTTTGATTTTTTGATAACTACCCACTCAGGTATCTACAAAAGAAACCTTTCTTTGCAGAGAGGTTTTCAGTACCCACCTAGGGTCAAGCCATCCCTCAGGTCCTCAAAACCCCAGCAAGACTGTCTGAATCTTTCCTGTTCAGCAATTACTTTCCTGCCCGCACATGGGCAAGGGGCCACCACCTTTGTTAGCACATGCTCCTTGGGCTTCCCTGGCCTTCCTGCGGGGATGGTGACTGTTCTGAGAACATCAGGATGCCCCACTACCATGTGCTCCCCAGGGGGCCCACTGCACAGCCCAGCTTTCTTTCCAGGCAATGGTGGAAGATGAGACACTCAGTCTCAGCTGATGCTGACTGAGGATAGTGATGGACTGCCCTCTGGGCACTCCTCTCTACATAAAGGATAAATAATCTACATGACAACAGGCCCCATTCACTCCCACATCTCCCTGCACTGCATTTTAGCTTCTGAGTGATGGATGGAGCAAGAACCCACGGAGATGAAACGGACTTCCCTCCTACGGACTTAGGTTGGCCATCCCAGCTGAACTCAAACATCTTCATTTAGGGGCACATCAGATGCCATATAAGTTCTTCCAACCCATAAGGCTGGTTGATTCCTAGAGAACATAACTCCAGTTAATCCAGACAAATGCAGAAACTTCTTGTAGCCAAATGCTAAGGACACTGACCCACTAACCTTTGTGATATTGTTCTGTGCAGCTACATGTGCAGCTTGATGAGTTGAAGCTAGGTTATCCTCCATTCATAATGATTCTCAACCAAGTCATGCAGGGGTTGTTTTCTGAAATTTTTTCTTTCTTTACTCTTCTACTTCAACAATGAAAGGAAAGCCACCAGGGCCAGAGTGTAACTTATCAGACAACCAGAACAAGTAGATTTCTAAAGCAACACCTTCCTCTAGCCATGGTTGCCAGTATCACGAGAGGCAACACTAGCTGCAGCTAACCTCCAAAGCAGCCCTTGACCAGAGGTGGCCACAGACCAGACAAAGCTTTGCTTCTGCAAGTAAATGCAAGAGAAATCCATTGGGACAGAGGGGAAGAAGGCAGAGGAAATGCATTTTGCTGCTGCTTTTAATCACATGCTGACACAATAGGCTCTGTCTAGGGTAGCAAATGACAAGATGTGAGAACACTGGTTTCCTGTGACTCTGCAGAGAAACAGAACAGCCAGGATGGGAAAAGAGCTGGTGCTGCCATGCAGCATCTCTCCCAGGCAGGGCATCATGACCACCAGCTCCACTGAGCTGAAAATTACAGCATGGGTATGCAAACCAGCAAGGATCCCAGCAGTGCCACAGGAGACGCAAACCCACTCATTACAAGTGGAAAACCCACATATTTCAACACATCAGTCATCTGACTGCCCCAGTAACACAGGATGCATTGTGTTCCAAACCACAGATTGCCACCTCTGTAAAAGCAGGAGAGAGCCATTCCCTGGGAGCTGCGATAAGAACAGGAGCTGTTTGTTCAAATCCACTCCCTCACCAAAAAAAAAAGAAAACAAAAACAGATGGAATAGCAAATCCTTGAAATACAAGCATAGGATCATTATTCTCATTTAGAGCAACAGTGGGTGCTTCTCATAATGTGCAGCAAAACACTGGCGCTTGAGTGAATAGCACCAACTGTTCAAACCCCAGAACAAATTGCACATCACTCTGAACCTAATAGGTAAGATTAATAGAATTGCCATCTACCAGGGGAAACTCAAGAAATTAAGACAATTCAGCAGAAATGGCTTGGAATCGTAGTCCACGTAAATGTATTTCTTCTGGAGGATTACAGTCTCTGGTGTTTTAGTTAAGAGCTCTGTGATTTGAAAGCCATGTCCCGCACAGATCCATGCTGGACCTACAGGCTGGTTTGCTAGCAGTGCGTACCCTCTGCCCAAAGGCTGCCCCAGGCCTCGCAGCCAATGGAAGTCCTGTCAGACCCGCTGCCTTCTGGATCCAGCACCTGGGCCTGTCAGGGCCTCCTGGCTGCTGCTGGGAACGTGCCCCAGCCGAGGCCGGCTGCTCTGCCCTGTCACCCCTCTGACAGATCCAAACACAGCGGGGTCTGTTGGATGACTGACACATTCCTCCTCTGTCTGGCTCTGAAAGGACTTCATTTAACAGTCCCGCTGCCCAGCCTTTGACTGACAGATTGCGAAGGGGAAAAGTCATTCAGTGCCATTAGGCTCAGTAACCGCCTTGGAACAAAACACCTTTAAAAAAAAAAGGGGGGATGAAAAAAAAAAGTGGGGGCAGGAGCTTTAGGGAGGAAAAAAAATAAAAAGAGGATTCTTTTCAGGTTCAAAGACAATCTTTCCCTTTGCTTTCTGTCCATCAGCGAGGGCAGCATTCCCAGAGGGAAGGCAGCCGGGCCCTCATTGGTGCCATTCAGCTGCCAATCTGCCTGACAGGGGGACCAAAGGGCCCCATGTTGCGCTGCGGAAGCTGTCCGTCAGGCCGTCAGCAGCTGCCATGACATCATGGCCCTGCTTTTCCAGCACCATTGCAGGCGCGGGTGGAGGCAGACGGGGCCCAGGAGCGCCGCTCCAGATTGGTATTCAGATTTTCCTTTTGCAACCCCCCCAAAACTCAGATTTCTTTCTCACAGCGAGAGTGACTGTGGCTGTGTGGTTGCAGGGTTACTAATGCTAGGGCAGGGGAGGAGGGCTGTGTGGTTTCTGAACTGTCTTTTTCCTCTTGAAATACGGCATGCCAAAGTTGCACAGCAACTTGGACGTTTTTTAGTCCAAACTAGGTTTTGTTTCAAGAAATACTCCAGGTTAAGTAGCTAAGATAAACTTTCTCCCTCTTTCTTTTTCCCAAAAAGTGTCTTAAATCTCTGTGCTTTTGCTATAATATCAAAATGCTTGAATCACTTTCCTCACACATATACACACATGCATGCACACACAAAATATATACATCTAGAAGCCAGATCCTGCTCATTTGCACAGTGCCAGTGCTGAGATGAAGCTGCACTCCTCCCCAGCCAAGAAGCTTCAGGAGTAAATCATTAACACTGATGAGAGCAGAAAAGACATTAAGCACAAAATGCAAGTGAGCCACTGGCTGTATATATGAAGGATAATGATAAACACAGCTGGGGCAGGACACACCAGCACTGTCCCCCCTCCTTCCTGCCAAGAACGACCAGGACTTAGGTGGGGTAGCATCAACTTTAGAAAGTTTTAAGTTTTCTGGCCCTCCAAGTCCTTATCTGTAAGAGCAATATGAACACCTCAGTAGAATCATAGAATCCTTAGAGTTGGAAGGGACCCCTGAAGGCCATCTATTCCAACCCTGCAATGAACAGGGACACCACAGCTAGACTGGCTTACCCAGGCTACAAGATGACATTTGGCTGAATTAATTTGTAACTCCACCTAAATGCAGGCAGATCAGTCTGCTAAGAAGGAAGTAGGAATGACATAAAGAAGAAAGCATGAAATGAGGGAGAGCCAGGTGGCAAGAGGTGCCTCTGGATCTCAGTACTGCATCCATTCAGGGCAGGACTGGGGCATTACAGACAAAATTTGGTCTTCAGGAATGGCCTGCCTCTGCTGGAGGCAGCTCTTTACTATAACTTCTGACTGGCTGGCTGGCCAGTTGTTTGGTCAGTTGGTTGCAGTCAGGCATCAGTACAGGCACTAGCATTAAGTCCAAGCTGAACAAGAGGATAATAGCTTACTTCCATATAGAGCTAAGGATTGGTTTGTCTCCCTGCCAAGGTCCTGCTGTATGAGCCATTTCTATCTGTTAAGTTCTCTGTTTTGTTTCAGTACAGGATTATTGCAAATCTTTACAAGTTCCACATGGACCTTATGAGACAGTCAGATCCTGGATGGACTTGCATGCACAGGCATAGCACTGTTGCCTGGGTCACAACGTCTCCCTCCTTTTATTATTATTTGTATTTTTACAGCCCTGCCAAAGGTCTTCGGGTCTTGAGCAGCTACCATTTCAATCCCCTTCAGCAAGTGTAGTCTGATACTCCAGCTATGTTTGCTCTGTACTTTCAGGCATTATTCTTTCTCACCTGGCAGTGAACCATGCAAATTAAGACAGTCTCCAAGCACACACACAAAACTCGTGGAAACCAGAGATGCTGGATTTCAACATCAGAAGCATGCAAGGGGTTGGGGCAATAACACACAGGCTTCCCTCTTCTCTCTGCCCTTTCTTGCACAGCAAGGAAGATAAATGCTGTGATTTACTCTTTTGGCACTCATTTGAAGAAGATTGTGTAAGTGTAGTAAGAAGCACTAGAAAATCCTTTGTAAGAAGATCAGATCAACCTTGATAGGGCTGCCTCCAAGGTATTTCGACACGCACATTTAACAAACAAGGAGCAAGCGCTGACAAAGAATGGGGTCTCTGTTAGCGTTGAAAAGCAGAAGTACTGTGATACTGTTTCTCGGGGGACTAGAAGTTATCACAGAAGCTGAGCATGGAAACACTGAATAGCCCTGTCCTCTTTAACTCTCTGTATTTGCATGACAGAAGAGAAAACCAGGTTGGCCATGGACCAACTGAGTTTGTAGTATATAAAATCATTGTATAAAGCCTAACACTGAGTGGACAGTCAGAAGTAGAGGAGATCTTTATCACATTGAGCATTTGAATTTCAGCTCCCAGCGGAACAGAAATTGTTGCTTGCTTCCCTGGGGTCAAAGAATCCACCTCAGAGCCTGAAAAAATTGAATGTTTTGAGATGAAAGTGAGATAGAAATTAGATTTTACATGAATTAAGACATGCTGAATATAGTAGAAGTACAACATACATCCATGTGTCCTGTCAGCTGTCTTACCAATACCAGTTGTATAAAAATATAGGTCTAAGTCCTCAAAGTTACACCTCCTGCACACAATGATATTGGCCATTCAGTAAACAGAGGAAAGTTGTTTAATTGGATTTGAAGGTCAGACTCAGTTGTTAAATCTTGGTTCCGGCTAACAGTTCGCTAGAAGTCCTTTGATAATGTACTATCAGAAAGGCTACAAACAGGTTAATTCATAAAGAATATCATGGAAGTCCCTTTAAAACTAAATTCATAATGAGACAGATCTTATCCCTTTGCCAGCATTTCTGCAGTAAACAACAAAGTTCCCATTTCAGTAATTGCCTGGTTTTATGTTCACTTTAAACTCATCCACTTCTGCATTAAAAAATGGCTTTGAGCAGTATATTTCACATTGAGATTGTTCTGGAATGCTTTTAGCAGGCTCTCTGCCAAAAACACTCAGATTTCTTGTTTCTACGGATAATAGGTGCTTACAGTTTTTATAGCAATTTCATGTTGTTCAAATTTTATATGAGTTTTGAGACATGAGGTGGGGTCCTCAACATAGCCTCATTCCAAATGCTCCTTAAAGAGAAGAGGAAGAAAGGTTTCTCTCTCTCCTTTGAATGTCACTCCTAAGCCTCCTGGAGAGTAGCCAGAATGAGTGCAGCCTTGCACTGTTTCTCTACCAGTCCTTCAGTAAAATACAGACACCAAGGAAAGGTGGAGGGATGGGCAGAGGGATGGTCATCCCAACAAATTAACAAGTGACTGTGACAAACTGGTGGCCATGGAGGAGGTAGAATCAGTTAGCTTGTCACTTCTTGTTTCATTTTGTTTCATTTGTTTCTCTAATGAAGTGACACTGTAATCTACCATTATTGTTTGTCTGCTGATCATTTCTCCAGAAATATTGTTTGCTATCCTCTCAACTTAAAGGTTTGCAATTTGATGACCTCCCCTCCAAAATGAAGAGGCACGGATAATTTCCAACCATTATTTTTGTCAGTTTGGAGCAGATGTTTGTAGCTTGAGCTTGGAGTTTCCCATTTTCTCTGTCTGTGATAATATCAGGTCAAAAGACCAAATTCAAAAAGACACTAGAATCAAAACATTTATCTAGCCACCTGAAGAGAAATCACTGTTTGAAGTTGTTGGGAAATCTACATATTCAGAACTAGAGAAATTAGGCCATCGGTGTATGTGGTAGTGATTGTGATTTAGTGATTTAGATAATATCTTATGAGTTCTTCAAAATTCTAGACTGTCCTGTTTTTATACTAGGATTCCTCTTCAACTTGTATTATCTCAGGAAATATTGTGTGCCCTGTGATTGGGATTTATTTTTTTTCAGCATTTGGAAGACATAAAGCTTCACAGAGGCCAACTTTTGGACAGCATGATGTACACAACGTAGACAGTGCTTGCTTTTGAGCTGTGTTTGTTGCTCAGAACTGAAATTTTGCTTAGTATTCTCAAATATGTAATGAATTCCATTGCTTCTTTCTACTGAAAACCTTTCCTGGTCAGAAACACATGAATTCATCTTGTATACTGGAGAAGTACTTCTTCACTGTTCAGGATTACCCTGACACCATCCTATGTCCCCCATGCCACATTAACGAAGCACCATGGGTAGGCCGTGCTTGGTGACCAGCAAACTGCTGTCAGGTTGAGTGAATCTGTTTGGTTTCCCATCTGTGGGGGCACTCATTTGGTCTTATTTCCTCTATCCAGATGCTGATTTTCCCCAGCTTTGTAGGAAGCTGATAATCTCAGAGCATTTTACATTCTGTCAAATTGAGCTGAAATTGGCCAGCGGACTCCAAAGTTATTATGTGGAAATGAACATAAAATGCAATTGAATTTGCTTCATTTTTGGCTAATTCCTTTCTGTAAGAAACAACACCAGCCAGGAACAGACACCAAGTGTTTCCTTCTGTATTTGTTTTCACTATGAAAGTATGAAGACCAGCTACAGCACACGCTTATAAAGGTGAGAGTGCCGGGTAATGACAGCTGAACAGGTTTTCTGCATTTAGTTGGCCACCACTGCTAAAGTTGAAGACACAAGAATAAGATGTATTTGTTATTTACTGCAAACTCCGTCTACATGGTCGGTGGTGGGTTTTTTTTGTGATTGTAATAACAAGCTTGCTGCAGGAATTCTGGGCATGAGCAGCAAGGGCTTCCAGGGGGTGAGCAAGAAGTGATGAACAAGCAAAAGACTTATTCTATGGGAACTGATGAACACCCAGCCTATTCATAGTTATCTGGTTTTCACAGCTCCCTGCCTCTCTAGGCTGCTTATACGGACTCGTTGTTCAACCTTTCTTCGCGGATAATGCAAAAAAGTCTCCCTAAAGCCAAAGCAATTAATGCTGGGAGCAGAGATTACTTCTTTAATTCTAAAATATTAGTGTAGCTATAGGCACAGAACAAGGCCAAGGAGGGGGCAAGAGGGAGCTGTACTTTGTCACCCATGTTAGTCTTGATCCAGCCATTGAAATGAAAAGTCACCAGCTGTGGTGAGAAATATAGAAAGTATAGAAGATGTAACTGAGCACAAAAGAGAAAGCACCCTAAAAGGCTTCTTTTTACCATTTGTCAGCACCAAAACAGGGACGTGATAGCAGCAAATATATTTACAGTATCCTCTGAACACATTTGGGGAATAGACATTACTTTTCTAAGGGAGGGGCAGAAAGCTTGAGTAAATAAAGTCAGGTTTTATTTACTTCAGATTTTAATCCCTATCAATTTTTCAATATTTGCAAGGCAACCTTGTGTAGTTAATCTACCGCAGAACTCTGTTTACTCTTTACCAATAACATTAAACACTCAGTGACATATACCCAAGCCCTGGGAGATCCAGCCAGCTAAAGAGTTTGGAAATCTTAATTTATTTTTACATGCTGGAAACAAATCTATTTAATTAGAAAAATATGCCTGAAATTTTAGTCAACATGAAATGATTTTTTCTATGATACAAAAAGTGCCTGGGAAAACATCTAGAGCTTCAAGTAAAATTAGGATGAACTGTGTTATTTGTATTACCACAACACCAAGAGCTGCTAGCTGAATATTAGAAACCCAGTGTGTTAACTGGATTACAAGTACAAAGGCACATGTATGAATAAAAAGACAACACTCGATCTAAAGCTCTGAAAGCACAAAAAGCAAAAGCCTCCAGCTGAGTAAGGACAGTCAAACAGCAAAATGCAGCGAAGTGTTGGGACAATGGCAAATACTGTGCTTTATCATGTGCCAGATGGCCCTGAATTCCCACTCATGATACCTATTCATGCTCACAGAGCTGTAGACTCAGCATCATCCTCCCACAAATTTCTCTGCTGAACATTTTCAGGTAAACTGAAATAATTAACACTTTCTTATATAACATGCCCATACTTCAGGAGTGTTCATTTCTTCACAGTGTAAGAATTTTTCTAGAGCAACCATAAATCATAGCAACGTCAGTATTTTGGGAGGTACAGGATCTCAGGTTTCCTAACTGTATTTTCCAATTGTAAGTGAAAATTCTCCCTCCAAAACATGCCCCATGTTAGAGATAATGAAATCCCCTACTAGGTTGCCACTGAGAGGTTTTGCATTTCTTTAGTTAGCTTATCTACAGAATGCAACTGCAGTTCCAGGTTCCTGGTTTGCTTTCCTCAGCATCCAGCATCCAGTTTGTTTTTTTTCAAATATTAAAGTCTATTAAATGCGAGTGAAAGGAATCTGACTTTCCTCACAAAAGCATGGCATCCAACTTTGAATCCTTGAGTAGAGTTAGACCTCTTTTTCCTTTTTTTTTTTTTACAGCCAATCATATTTAATAAAGCTATGGGGTACTGAGTGTTTACAGATACTGCTTCTTGCGTGAAGAACCTCATTTCTTACCTGCTGCCAACTCCATGTTACAAGACCCAGTGTGCCACGTGTTTTTCACTACACTGACAATTACACATAGGATCAGCGCCATCCCAAAGAGTTTGATTAACCTGAATTTTCTAAATGAAAATGCATCTTTTTTTACATCTTTATTAACAATAAAGGCATAAATCCTGCTTATGTGGGCACTTTAGTTGAATTGAAAGCGGAACATGAAAGAGTTAGAAACAGGTCCAAGAAATTAATGAATTAAGATGTGCAAGCAAATCTTCTAACACTATTTTACTAACACTGAAGAAAATTATTTGATCAGAGTATAAAAGAAGGTAAAAAGGTTGCAAGGTTCCCAAAATCTAGAAAAGTCTTTAGATTGGCCTCTAGATCAGTTCAGACAAAATAAACAGAAGTTCCTTTCACATTTAAGAGCACATTTTTCCTGCACATCTCAAAGGACAGAGAATCCTTGATCCAGTGAAAGCCCTTAAGTTTTACACAGAATGAATGAATGGTCCTATTCACTTTACTTGACTCAGATAGAGTAAATCACAGTCTTAGTCAAGCATATATTTATGTGCTTTCTGGACACTGATGTTAAATGACATTACAATTTATACAGTACTTTCATTTCCACTTCCCTGTTCCTATGTCCCTTGATAGTACAAGCACATGGGACAGAGATGTAGCTGACTTAACAAGAACCTTAACTCTGCATTTCATGACATCTGCAAATTTTTCAGTCACATACTTTTAATTAATATAAGGAGTTATTTTTCCCTCCGAGTATACAACAGCTGGATGTGATACGCTATGGTTTATTTTCTCAGTGAAGAAGATAACTTTAGTATGTTCCTTGAATTTTCACCTCTTGCAAGAGTTCAGGTCATTTTGCTAAACATGGAAACAAACTGATGTACTACAACCCAGCACCCCAGCACTGCTCTCCCAGCTCACAACTCCAATCTGCAGTGGAAGCCACACAGGGACAGTCATTCCAACTGATTTTTTTTTATTTATTTTTTTCAATTAAGAGACATTTCCTTCTGCAGGATATGAAATTATTAACGTTAAGATTACTGTGTGGAAACCAGAATCCAAAGCCAATTAGAGAAGCATGATGTAAGGCTGTCAATTTACAATTACCACAACACCTGCAACATTTATAAATATTACCTCACAAAATTCCTGTGTCCTTAGCTAATCCCTTAGATTTCACTCCTGTGAAATGGTTCGCATGTGTTCCCTGCTTCTGTAACCTGACAAACATCTTTATATCACAGAATCATAGAATCAAAGATTTGTAGATATTGGAAGGGACCTCTGGAGATCATCTCATCCAGCCCCTGCTAAAGTAGGTTCCCCAGAGCAGGTTACACAAGAAGGCATCCAGGTAGGTTCCAAATATCTCTAGAGAAGGAGACTCTGCAACTTCTCTGGGTAGCCTGTTCCAGTGCTCTGTCATACTCACAGTTAAGAAGTTTCCCCTCATGTTCACATGGAACTTCCTGTGTTCCAGATTGTGCCCATTGCCCCGTGCTCTGAAAAGAGCCTGGCCCCATCCACTTGACCCCTACAATTCAAAGTAGTAGATTTAAGTGATGCATGAATTTACCAGTACTATCTCTAATCAAAACAGAGTTGTGTCCTTTATCATTGGTTTATATGACAATGTTAACAATTTTTCTTGTCTTTTTTAATGTCAGTAATAATTATGGAGGAAATCCTGATGGTATCAGATAGATGCCATCACCAAATCAGGCTGTATCAGTCTATAATATTTCATCCCACACCATTACTGGTCTCAGAGAATTTCCAACACTTATTCACTGGAAGCCTGTTGACTGAAATATGTCTTCCTATGGGCAGGATGTGAAACTGCACCTTGTGACATGTAGCACGGCACAGTCATCTCACTCTACAAGGACTGAGCCTGAAGAACACGGTGGGTAACACCACAGGGAAAAGTCTTGACAACAGTGCATTGTTCCTTGCATCTGTGACTGCAGGAAGACTACTGTTTGCCTTCTTTAACCCTCAGCACAAAGCTACTTTGCAAGCTTGGCTCAGACTTGGAACTGTTGGCTAGTGGCTACTGAATGTAGGGAGAGTGAGTTTCTTCTTTCAGCCTTAAGAATATCGGGGAAGACACACAAACTCAATCTGCACACATTATTTGCTTTTAAAACAGCTAGGAAAGCTTACAAAGACACCTTCTTTCCGGTTTTGACCCTATCGTTCAGCTGAAAGATGGTAAACTGTTCCCATGAAAGTGTCACCATACAGGAGGTGAATTTAAATATGAAGATGGTAGCAATCAATATCTGGGAAACACAAACTTCATTAAAGGTAATGACTTTTTCACAGAAAACAGCTGTAGTAATGCTATTTTAAAATCTTCATCTCATTACAGGCCACTTCTACAAAACTGTAACAATGTATGGGTTAATAATCAGACTGGGGATAATTACAATTTTCAATATAATTTTCAATTACACAGGCAGGCACACAGATACGGATTCAGGTCAGGATGTTATCAGGCCCAGCTCTGATTGTTCATAATATATCCCTTATTTGAGTTAATTACTGAATGATATGCAGACTACATGATGGGACTAAACTCAGAAACTCCTTGGACATTTTTGTAATAATATTTAAAAAATAAGTGAGACTGAAAGTGAGTACAAAAAAATAACAACAGTTATATTTCACTATTTCTTTCAAAGGGACTACATTCATGACCTTGGCTTCCAACTTTAGCTGTAGCAATATAGACCCTAAAGAAATCCATGTGAACCTGTGGAAACTGTTCAGAATTCACAATGATAAAAGAGGGAGCTTGAACCTGTCCAATCATCATCTTCAGGAGTAATCACATCCCCCTCCTTCTTTCTCTGACACTTTCCTGTCTTTCTTGAAATCTCTGCTTGAAACATTTTTCACATCTTTCTTGTCCTTCTCATGTATCTACATAGGTGTTAAAAAGAAACAGGGATGAGTGACCATGCCATCTTATAATATGTTATATTATCAGGTTATTTGCTCCTGTGATGCTTGGATAGAATTATTGCTTGAGTCACATGCCACTCTCAGTCTTTCTGGATACAGTTTCAGATGAAACACATAATTTTGAAGTTTCCACAGATATTCATGTCAAAAGGAAAAGCCTCATCTGGTTGCCTATGGACTCAATTAAGATGCAAGGCCAGAAGACAGAAGACTTTTCATAAATGTGTTCTAAATGTAACCAATTCCTTTGTATGGGAGTAAATTTCAATGTTTAAGCTTCTGAGGACCTCCTTCCATGAAGTTGCCATTTTTCCTTCATCAGCAAAAGATTGCCTCCAGTTACTCCTTGATCTAAGACCCTTATGTGGGACAGCTTGGGAGCAGGTGATTGATACTGAAATATTTTACTGTAACACTGCTCTTCAGGTTCTTATTCCAAAATAGCAAAATGGAGATGAAAGACTACTTAGACATCAAATAACCCCCAAAGGATAAGTGACTTTCTTTTTTTGTGCTGAAATAACATGAAGTGGGATTGGCAGTGTGATACCCTCGGAGGAAGGCAGAGTCAAGCCAGAAGGACTAAAAGTCAATAAATTACAAAAGCAAACAGAAAATACAGACACAAGGATTTCAGCTGTATAAATCACTGCAGTTCCAACAGCAGTATGCTGATTTACTCCTTCTGTGAGCCTCGCCAGTTAAGCTGTGCTGGCTCACTCACAGAGAATACAAAGCGCTTCCTGCAAATGAAAATATAGGGAGGTTAACAGCCAGCACTCTGGCCCTCACCACAGCACACCCTGGCATAGGTTACCAAATCCGCAACCTCACCCTGGGGTATGAAATGTGAAGAATGATATCAGTTCTCAAGAGACAGGAGCTACAGCTGCTACATGAATTAAATAAGGAGTGCTGGTGTGACAAGGCTTGCCTTCGTTCCATCTCCTCCCATCTCTGGCATTCACAGGCCATGTCAGCATCAGATTTATTGTAGAGATCTCAGGCAGAGGTGAAGGTATGGGCCCTTCCCTCTTCCCGAGTATTAGATGACTTTCAGCACTACTGAATTTAGCGCAGCATGATCCTCTGCCCATGACCTGGGCTCTGGGGTGATTATTCTGGACATTCACCCCTAAAGATAGCTCTCTCCGCAGGTCTACAGCAGAAATTCACCTGTTCTAGTCCAAAGGTTCTTCTGATATTTGTCTTTATTTCTCACATTAGCAGATGTCTCCATGTCCTCTTCAATACCTCCAAGTATATTCCTGCTTCTCTCCTGTTCCACTCCTGGGGATGCAGTAATACTGAGGTTTAAAATCAAAAACAGCAGAGATCAAAAGAGCCCTCAGATCATCCACCAGCCTCTAATTGTTCCCCAGGGCACTTTCCCCAAATTTGTTCAGTCCTGTTCACTATGACTTTACTAATAGGGCTTTCAGTGATTTCCTTCAGTAGACAGCTCCATGGTGTTGTATTTCTGAAACTTGACAATGGTTATTACTGTGTCTAAGGGAGGAAAATTAGAATTTTTTCTTTTCAGTAATTTTCTCCTCTATTACTAGAAACTCTAGACCTAAATTTCAGTTGACCTCCTGGGGCAGTATTAATCAACCTTGCATATCATTTGAAACCCCAATACATGCTCTTCGTCTTCCTAGTTTAATGTTTTAAAGTCCAGAAGTGTTTTCATCAACATAAACATAGTAAATGCAGAACAGAAGAACATGATATGAGGATATCATATTCTTGGCAAGCTCTACTGGTCACTATCAGACACTGCCAAAGAATTACCCCAGACAGAGCTCAGAAGCCAGGGAATCAGGAGCAACAGCTCTACAACAATCCAAGAGGTTCCTCTGGTGTTAGTGGGAGATCACATAGCAATAATCCAAATACAACTGAATATGTACGTAATGAGTAGAGCCAAATCTGCGCATTGTTCTCCATACGTGTTCTTTTCTACCTAGCACAGAAGCCTCACATCCAGCTCATATTGCTGAATGCTATGCAGTTCAGTACACGTAACTAATACGAGGTAAGATCCACTTCAGTTTTGCCTGAGTGGTGTATGCCTGAAGGTATTACTTCTTCCCTTTGATCTCATCCCAGTGCCATGCCTTCCAGCAGGAAAATTTCTTCTGAGTTATCCCCTCAATTCCCTTCCAACTGAAAGATCCAGAGAGCTTAATTCCCCCTAACCCTTCAGATATATATTTTGCATTCTTACACATTTCAGAGATAACATTAAGGAGCCAAGTGAAATGCCACTAGGTTAATTACTAGCCTGCCAAATGGCAGGAGTTCATAAGCACTGCTTGAAATGGCCATTGTTAAAATGAGCAGGGACAGAGAGTGAAGAGCGTGTACCCTGTGTTCCCTCCTCCCACCCTGACAGACTATTCAGAGTATTCTGCTGGAATCCTCTGGACAGGCACACACAGTGCATGAATGAGGATGGGTATAATGTGCCTGAAAATTCTGTAATTTATTCTGCAAGATAAAAATGTTTCTGATGGCTGCATCTATATATAAAGAAAAGAGGAGCCTCTGAGGCTAAGGTGGACTGGGTTCAATGAGTGTTAATATTGTTATGCATGGTTCTCATAGCTTGCCCCTCAGCTTTGTAGTCACAGAGCAGGGTGCCCTCTTCTTGTTTACATTGCCATAAATCCAGTGACCAACTTTTTGCATGTTCTGAATTCATTTCATCAACGATGTGGCAGGAGTGAAGAAAAAAGGTTTCTCATAACCCTATCAAATGTCTGAGGCTGAAATATATTCCAAAGGCATGTTTCAAAGTCTCTGTTGCAGTACCTGGGCAAAGACATGGACACCTGAAAATAATACAGGATCGGATGAGGGGTGTACATCTGGACAGAGATTCAGGGGGTGATAATTTTCACTGATGCATGAGTTTCAGCTCTTACCCCAGGCAGTGCAGCTCCTATCAGCTAACCATGAAAATTGGTCACATATGTCTCCTGAACTCTTCCACTCCTGCAATTTGACAGGGTCCTGCATGCAGACGTCTCCCCTGACCCTTTATAACTTGCCTCAAATATTTTATCCAAATGATAGAGGGTGACCAAACAATTTAGGGCCATTTAGAATAGGGGATGGTGTAAAATAGGTAATGGAATGTAATCAAATTGAAAAAGGGGAAATTTTAATGAGAAGATGAGAAGAGAGATTTCACCAGAGGCCTTTTGAAAACTGGGCTGAACTTAAAAACAAGACTATAGGGAAACTATAGGGAATAGACCTGCCTTGGGCTCAATTCTGTCTCCAAACTGTAGAATTTTGCTGTATGCCATGAAGGCAGCCAAAGCAGTGCAGGTCCAACAACCAGCACTGCAGAGAGCCCAGATCTAGTGAGGTGTTAGGAGCTTTCTTATAAAAGCCAAACCAAAGCCAAATGTCAGATCAGGAGAAACTGAAGGAATGGTACCTTTCCCAAATGACACTTGGCATTTCTCAGGAACTATACTGGTCCAAAAGCATTAAGCAATGTACTGTCACATGTTGTTTGCTTCTGTGTGATTCAGATGATCATTTCCTGTAATAATTCTGTTAGCAAAGCTGCAGAAATGTGTTAAGGCCATCTTTGTGTTTATTGCACATGAAGACAAGTGTGACTTAGCAAGAGTTGCATTTGTTGAGCTCTGCCCAGCTCACAGTCTGACCTTCAGAGAAGAGGTTCAGCAGCTCACTGAAAAGCTGTAGAGAACAGAACACAAGCAGAGGAAGAAACGAAAAACAAAGAAAACAGAAAGTTTAAGTTGTGTTGTTTTCTGCAGGACCCAAGAAAACTGACCTAAGGGAGGTGAGTAGAGCCCGCAGGGAAAGTTTCTCTCCTTGGTGCTGTCCTGCTGAAGAAAGGTCTACAATCCACCATCACTGCTACTGCAGTCCTTTTTGACCCTTTTGCACTGCACCCTTGGGGATCTATATGATTAGATAGTTTCCCTCCTGGCATAATTAATCATGCATCGCTCTCTATTACTGAATACTTCCAGTGTTCAATATTTCTGTTGCTTCTGTTGGTCAAAGCCCATACTGATTTTCTGGAAGTATTTTCATTCATATTATACTTCTACAAAAATTGTGATTTATTTTAAATCTCAGGAGTGAATTACAGTTTTACAGATTTTGTAGAAGGTTTTTCTTCCTGACAAAATAAATTATTCTTCCCTCAGAATTACCAGATTTCCTCAGGTCTTGGTTTTCCTCCTCTCTATTTAGAAAGCCACACATATGATTACACTAAATATTTATGAATATAATTTATGAGCCTAGATTTCTGTTTCTTGCCAACAGTAAGATGCTGGACTGTGTGTGGCCTGAAAAATCCTAACTATGACCAGACTGAAACCACAGAGGTGATAGTAACTTCACTTTCATTGGGAAAAACATTCAAAAATTCCAAATATGCCTTTAAAAATGTGTCCTAAGTAATAAGGAAGCATGCATCATGTCTAAGCAAACCAGGCTGTCAATTCGAAATACAAAGTGATAATGGAAGTAAAGCACAAGATGTTAGCTGGCAGCATTACAAAGGACAAAAAAACATGAAAGAAAGTGTAATATTTTCTTGACTGAATCAAATTATTTTGTTTCTATGTATTTGCTTAATGGTTTTCTTTCTTTCTTTTTTCTTTTTTATTTATATATTTTTTTAACTTTAAACAAGGTAAAATGGGCTTACACTCAAAACTTAAAATGAGCCTCTGCATTAACTGTATGAGAAGATGGATGGAAGAGGAAGAAACACAATTGAATGAGCTCTCAGGATGCTTTGTGACAGCTTCTCATCACATCCAGCGAGTAAATCCTGTCTCTTCCACTGGCCACAGCACTGCCACAGACCCCCACATCTTGGAGATTTGATCTGATTTATGGAGAACAAAAAGCAGTAAGTGAATGCCAGTCTTCCATCATTGCAGAACACCCAAAGTAGTGGTTTTCATTAAACAACATCACTCTTCACAAGTAAAAATAACTTCTTTTCCTAGGAAAATATAACATAAACTGTAGCAAGTCACTAGTGTTAGCTCTTGGCAATAAGAAGTATCAGATTAATACACTAGAAATTACAAAAACAAAGCTATGCAAAGGGGTCCTTGCTGTGTTTTAGATTTTATCAGCAGAGAATTCCACTTAGCCCACTTTTTGACCTGAGCGAAACTAAGAAAGAACTAAAGGTATTTTTCAAATTAAGTGAAAAGCAAAATGAAACGTTTGGCTTCAAATTAGCAAACAGTCATTCGCTAAAGTGATGCAGGGAGCTGCAGAAGCAGTGATACTGAGTGGGCTTTTTGAAGCGATTTTTATCTCTTGTCCACCAGATGAGGAACGGGACAAAGTCCCTGGGAACACACAATAATGGTTGCACATTTGCTAGCCTCACATATCCCTTGAATGGAGGAGTTCCTGCTTTCTTACCTCTAGTGTACAATTTACAACAAAGCTTAAATATTTATAACCAGGTTGTTTTTCATGTTCCCCTAGGTGCTGCGTATTAGCTTGTTTTACGAGATTTCAGTAAAGAGCAGCGTGTCCTACAAATTCCAAGCCTGAATCCCAGTGGGACTTATCAAGTATCAGCTGAAGGACGCAGAAACTTCACCAGATAGCAAAATGCTCTGTACTCCACATCTTGTGCCCCTAATCAGGGGAACTTTCCTGTTTACGTGCTGGTTGAAGAAAATCACTGACCATAGATCCGCTGCTAATCTTGCACTGTGTAGAAATACAAGCAATCTTTTGAATAGGGTGTGTGTTTGAAGGCTCCTAAAGTAAAGAAAGAGGTCTCAGGGCTTTGAGTACTTGTCTGTATGTACAAGGAATACCTTCAGGTCTGTCTCTGATACTATGTGGGTCTGTGGCTACTATAAATGAATAATGTTCACAAGCCATTCGTTTTGTGTTTGTTAACACACAGGATTAAACCCATGGACACATTTAGAAGGTTTATTTTTGCCTGATCTTCCAATGATCCTTTATTCTGGCTGCAGGAGTCTAAATATTTCCATGGTGGATATAAAATTAGTTACTTTATGTGCAATTATCTTAACTGAAATTCAGTGAAACATCACAGCCTTCCTGAGCACCGCTCTTTACCATTGTGTCAACCTTTGGAGATGTTTTGAGTAGAGGATCTTTAATGAGTTTTATAAAGCACTCACGTGCAGTGCCTGCCAAAAAGAGCTTCTTAATTAGTTCTGTAAGAGAGGAGCTAGCACAGCACCATCTGTGCAGGTTTTCAGATCAGCTACTTCCCTCCTTGCTGTTTATGGAGTTAAAAAATGCCAGTTCAGCTCGCCCATCATGCCATCTTACCATGCTCAGTCATTTAACAGCTCTCAGAGCTGGTGGGGATGTTTGTTGTTTAAATAGAAGCATTGGCTTATTTCTAAGTCTACTCCAAGTTTTCACTTGTAAAAGTCTTAGTAAGTCTATGACCTCTGGGTAGTCCAAACCTCTGCTTAGGGAAAGCACTGCTCCAGGGAAACGCCTGAGAAAGAATTTGCAGATTTAACTGAAAAGTCTTAGGCCAAAAAACAGACAAGCTCCAACATAAGCAACTTTACATTTGTATCCACTTGTCTCTGATGTTTTCCCTTCCTTTGGCTGATCTCAATTGAATTTTTAGCTTTGTTTGGCTTTTAAGTGGACCATGTAAGCTTTGGATGTGACTCACTGCAAAACACCAAGCAGTTCATAGGTAACAGTACTCTCACATATCTGATGTGGTATTTCTATGGTATTATGTGTGAGGAGCTGCAGGGGGGCCTTGGTTTGTTCAGCCTGGAGCAGGGGAGCTGACGTGATGCCTCATGATGGCCTCATAGGGAGCAGAGGGGCAGCACTGAGCTCTGCTCTCTGCTCCCTTCAACAGAAAGCAGTGGGTATGGAATAGGCTGCCCTGGGCAGTTATCATGGCACCAAGCTGACAGAGTTCAAGAAGCATTTGACAGCACTCTCAGACATAGGGTTTGAATTTTGGGTGGTTCTGTGTGAAGCCAGGAGCTGGACCCAGTGATCCTTGTGGGTACCTTCTAACTCAACATATTCTATCATTGTATGGGGTGTATGCTGTATCACCACTTACAGCTTACAGCAAAAGGTGCCCTGACCAGCCCTTTGGTCTCCTGAGCTCACCATGCCAGATTTGAACCTGATGAATAACCTGTGTTAAGAGCAGATGGTGCAGGTCACGAGACTCCACCTGCTCAAACCCACTCAGTGCTTCACCCTGAACCTCAGCTCAGCCTGCAGAGATCCCACAGCTCTGAAATGCAAGTGAGACATGGGTCACCCTCTGTACAGTTTTGTATCATCTTTCACCCAAGCAACTTAAACCAATTTGCTGGCATTAACTGAGCCTCATTAGCTCCTCTGGGAGTTAAATAAATGTTGTTACATACATTTTATACCAAAACTTACCATAAGAAGTGTGCTGAAAAAGTGTGATCATTCCTGGTGACCTATGCAGGAGCAGCAGTCAATACGAATATGAAAACGTCCCAGAATGCTTGCAGGTAAGCCCCAGTTAAGTTTTCTGCTAAGATAACGTATGGTAAAACGCATACTTAACCATACACAGTGATTTCAATATTATATATACTCCAGGGTATACGTAAGATAAGAGAGTTAACCAGTGTTTCAGACTTCGTAAGAAAGTTGATACATTTGCAAGCAACGTAGACTTTAGACACAGTTACAGCATTCGTTTTAAATATTGTGAAAATTGGTCGACCTTGTTTTAGATGTTGGGCAATATTGGACATTTTATCAGTATATTACCAGGTATTTGTGAAGGACACTTTGATTTTCCTACAAAATGTCTTTGAAGCAGTTCATGGCCAGTCAATTGAGCTAGAACTGTGAACTGCTGTGAAGGTGAGCGAGGTTTAACTCCTGGCTTAATCTGCCATTCCTCAGAGATGGAGCTGTTGGAGTTCCTTGCCTTATTCCTGTAAAACGCTGGTTCTATTTTTTGCATTACTGCAAGACAATCTGTCAGCATTGTTGAGCCTCCCATCTTGTCATGAAACGAAATGTTTTGTTTTCTCCTTGAGCACTGCAATTGTTGCTGAGGTTTCAGTATTGACAATGCTGAAACACATAAGAGTTTTGTCATTGGCTTTTCCAGGACCAGCATTTCCTCTAGACAGAAGGCATTACATTGTAGTCAGAGGATCCTTGGGCATAGATAGGCCACTGCTAAGGCAGCATACAAAAAGCTAACCCATCGTGCATAGGCTTTAATTTTCCCTGCAGATACCCACATCCTCTCTGGAAAATCATTACAAATCCACAGTCTGAAAAATGCTGAAAGCCGTTTCCCTTGGCCATTAAGAAAGCAAGGATCAATAAAAACTGAAATGATGTAAGCACTGTTCAGTCAGTGGCTATATTCAGGTCTCCTTACAACATTAGAGACCTGTTTCCTACATAAGTCAGAAAAGCAGTCCAATGTGCTTGCATTTTGACTTGCTGGACTATGTTTCTACATTTAACAGTAAGTACATTGCCTGTGCATTAAGCAGCCCAACCTATAGGCAGAAGCAGACTTCACAGTACTGTCCTGCCCCTGGTTTCCACTCTGCTTATGTCCAAGTTGCAAGGTTACCTTGCAGAGTCCTCCCGTACTTTCTTTTTCTACATTTGTTCTAACCTTAGAATGTCACAAACCCTCTACATAGATTCCAAGAGCTTAAGAATATTGGCAGTGCTAAGACAAGCAGGAAATCTCCCTCAACAGAAGCAATAAGGACCTAGAGCAAACATGATAACCACCCAGGTTTAGATCCAAAATGCCAGGGCTTTATTTTATTTTATGCTTCAAGTACCTTCCAACACCAGCACTGCTGGCAGAAGTCAGAAGGACGCCCACAAGCCCTAAATAAGGAAAAGAACCCAAAGAGCCATTTTACAAGAGCTCCTGCCACCATGGCTAAAGCCCCTATATTCAGCCATCTGTCTCTTTGTTCCTTTCTCCTTTGCTACACTTCCTTCACCAGATGTTTTTCATCATCTAAGGTAGCAATTCAGGCATTCTTGTAACTGATCCTAAGGAGTATGCTGTATATGATTAGCATCAAGTCACCAAAGAACAAAGAAATGCAATTAAAGCTTGTTCAAATAAAGAACAGATTAGATTAGATCAGATTAAACTTACTAGGATTGGTCAAAACTCACATGGTTTGGAGACTGGACTTGGGCTGGAAAAGTGTTTGGGAGTGCCAATATTAACCCAAGTGCTGTCCAAATTTTTTGCCACTTCCATCCAAGAAGGCTGAGAAGCAGAAGGAAAGCTCTCCTGTACAACTCTCTGCTTCCTGCTCTCCAATTCAGTCGGAAAAAAAGCAGACACTTTCTTGGTATGTTGACTTCTGGCACTAACACCTCTGATCCTGCTCGGAATGAGAAAATATTGATGGCAGAATCATGTGCTTACAAAATGGGGGATTAGTTATTAAGATTTGCTATGGTTAAAAAGATTCAGGGTCAGGTTGTATACTTATTTGTTTTGTTTTCTTATAAGTTGAATCAGTGCCTAGGATTTACAACAGAAAAAAAATGACTACTGTCAATTTGGTTATCCCATGATGTTGTATGTGCATTTAATAGAGTATTTTGAACAGCCTTAATAAAAACAAGTCCCATTTGTTGTTGGTGATTGGATTGGCAGCAATCAGCATTCTGATTTCAACATTTTTGTCAACATCTAAAGGAGAAACATTTTGACTATCACGTAAAAGTGACTGCAAATAGTAGTGAAAGATTTTTCTGTAGCAGCTTGGCTAGCATATCTCTCCTGCCAACAGGAGTTGGCTTCAGGTCATCTCAGGTGGCTTTGTGGTTTGTTTTAATACATAAATTCTTTATATACCAATATCTGAGTTTGAATATATGGATGTTGTGCGCAGGTATTTGTTGCTCAGTTTCATATTGTCAGGATTTTGCAAATAATTTGTCCCGTGAACTGTCAGACACAGAGATGACAGCTCAGTTATCTCACACCATTTTCTCCTGCAAGCTTCCTTGCTTCTCTAGCAATTGTGAATCGAGCTTTCTAACGTGGTGTCCTGTCTTCAGAGATGAAAATATGCACATCTTTCTGCCCAGGCGAAAGATCCCTATGAAACTGCTCTAGCACATTTGCTTTAGCCTTCAAATGTCACAAGCATTCTGCTCAGCTATGGAACAATTAGAGGTTCCTGTCTATGCTAACATGAGCAGAAAATCTCCCACAGCTGAATCACAACATCACACAATCTCCACCAGTATTACAAAGTGGGCCTTGGACCTAAGCTTTTAAGCAGCTTTTCCTAAGATTTTTTGGCTGATCTGATCTGATCTTGTTTCCCCTTGTTCCCAAATTTCTACAAATTCTCTGTACAGAATAGAGTTCCAGAATGAACATCTTACAGAATAGAAAAACATTTAATTTAAAATAATAATAATAATAATATGCTTATCTCAAAGGTTATCCCTCAAAGACAGGAGAGATGGGTGGGGTTCTGGTCAGAAGAACCACATTTCACTCTGTTTCTCCATGAAATGAACATCGACTCGTATTCTTTTTCGTCCAGTCTACTGCAGTGAGAACAGAAAGTGGAGAAAAACACTCTCTGTGGAAAATAAAAAAACCCTAGAATTCCTCAGTGCCAGACTCATGAACTGGATTCAAAATTTTCCATGAAAGAAAGGTCAGTCTAGAAAATATCTTTATAGTGACATGACAAGCAGAGCTTACAGAAGATTAGAAGTATGCCCATCTATCATAATGTAATTGCTTCCCACAGCCACGAATATTTTCATTGTCTTTCCTTTAAAGAAGTTTGATGAAAGACAGCCTGGTCCTCTCCTGCTGGATTGGGCCAGGTAACTTCTGGGAGGCAGCCGTTCAACATCCACCATAGTTTGCCCCCAGGTTAGGCTAGAGTCAATACTATATCAGGCCTGTGGAGCCAAGATTCCAGGCTTCCATGAAGGAAAATAGCTCCACGTAAGTCAGTTGATGGCAGCTGAAGATCTGACTGACGGTGTTAAGCCTGTGGTGAAGTTTCAGCCATCAGGCAAAAGTGATTTCTCACCTGTTTCCCAAACATCTATTACTCACGGCTGGATTTCACCTCCTTCCCTTGTAGACATTAGCACTCCTCAAGACAGAGCCCTACTGAGACTTTTGGCATACATGGGGGAAAAAGTGCTCAATGAGAGGGCAGAAGCATCTTTGGTGCTAAAAACCAAAAGCCTCAGAGCTTTCAAATCCTCTCTCTTCTACAAACTAAACAAAAATTCCTTTCTGGCCTGAAACCTACTCTCAGAAACTTTTGAAAATACGGTTTGACAAACGTTTTGGATTTTATTTCTAATGAAATGCCAATAAAAATGCGGCACGGTAATTTATTTTGTGGTGCTACACTCAGAGAGTGAGAATAGTTGGTAGCTGTGTGCTCAAGATGAATTGCTGGGAAATACCTCTAAAATCTGTCCTGTCCTTTACCTGTTTAGATTTATACCGCTTCAGATGTTAACAGCCCTTATGTGACTTCTTAATGCCAAAGGTAAATACAAAAACAAGAAGAAAACATTCCTCACACATTCATACTTACCTTTCCTGGCAGAAGGCCACCTCCATCACTTGGAGTTCAGACTGTTCTCCTTTTAATTTGGCATCGATTCCACAGCTGCTGTTAATAGTATTATTGGTGTTGGAGATTTGCCAGACACCATACTTTTCTTACCAATTTGTCCAATAAAATGGATGATTTTGTTAGTTAATCCGTCATTTCTTGGAAGGAGAAATCTTTAATAATGTTCTTACAAATATTCTTATGTCTGATGTTTTCTCATTACCCAGCATCAATACCATCCTTTCCACAGAAGTTAATCAAGTTTTGATACATTCACAGAATCTGATAGTTCAGCACTGAACGGAGGTCACTTCAACACTTTTTTTCCTCCAGAGATCAACTCTGGGTTGATAATTTCTCTTCTCTTACTCCTACAGTCCTTTCCCTACAAAGGCACCAGCCTTTTCTGTGCAGAAATGGAACAAGACACAGCAAAATTAACAAAACCAATGTGTGCACCTTATGCCCCTGCTCTGCAATAATTTCATCTCTTTGGCTTCTCCTAGCCATAGTTCTGCCTTTCCTATGCAGTGTGCCACCAGCTCCGTCCTCCTTCCTCTTGCTAAAGCATAAGCACGTGGCTGGCTCCAGATGAGACACATGTAGCTGAGCAGCTTTGGAGTGCTGGAACACTGAGCAGCACTACGTTGCTGAAGGTGCCCTATAGGTTTTCTTCTCTGAGCTGATTTTTCTTCTTTGAACATTTATTGGCTTTCAAAAAATTTAGAACACCCACACAAGCACCCTGCGAGGTCTGTAGGGGTTCAAAACAGCCAGCAGCTTCAGGAGGCGCAGGTGGACTGGTGTATGAATGAGCAGATGGGGGCATTACCTTCTCTTGAAGAGGAGCTGAACAGCACGGGGCAGAGAACAAAACATGAAATATTTATGACTGAGTTTAGTAAAAATACTCCTGCATGGGAATCAGATTGATAAAATATGTTTTTAACAACAACCCTACAAACCACAAAAAAATTACCACAGAAGAGTCCATTAATTCCTATGCTGGACTACAAGAGAAATAGAACAGATTTTGTGAAAAGTACTGCATGCTCACTAACACTCTTGTTTTGCCTTTGGTGAAAATCAGATGAGGAGCAAGCAGGGCTGCAAGAAAGTATTGGACATGAACTGGGTGGCCGTATCTGGCCCTGCACCTTCAGCAGGGCCAGCTTAGTTACTGCCAGCTTCCCACTCATACTGATTCATATGGTAAAGAGCATTTCTATATTTCTTGTTTTAGGGAAAGGCTTTATGTAAACATGTCTGCTTTCTTTCTCAACCAAGCCCTTTAGAAAGCACATATATACACTTCATAATGATACAAGCAATGTATTCTTGCCACCATGTACTAGAGATAGCATTTAAGCCCTGCTTCAGCCTCAGCATTCAGATCCCTGCTCACAGAGAGACTGCAGCCTGGACTCCACACTGGTTCCTCCTGACAAGAAGCAGCTACAGTCCAGAGCTGAGTGCTGCTTATGAGCCATGAACTCTGGTCTTCTGAGCACCTGGTCTCCTGCTGTGGCCTCCAGCCTGGCTGAAAGAATGTCTACAACTCTGCATTCCTTGGAAAGCATCCTTTGTTTAACAAAACTCAAACATGTTATTAAGGGAGCTCAAGTGGAGGCTCAGCAGTTCTTAAATACACCACACTAGCCATTTACAGCAAAGCAATGTGATCCTCAGAGCACTCAACTTTGAGATGATCCCCAGAAGCAATGCACCAGGAATTTCACAGCCTGGCTGTTGCTGCTCACCTGCCTGGCTGCAAACAGGCTGGGGCTTATCAGCCCAGTTCCTAGCAGCTTGCTCACGAGAAATCATGCTTTCTTGATAGCTTGTTGTAGCAGAGGGATGTAGAAAGCAGTCAACTGAAGAAAGCCCTCCATCCTGAGCAGCCTCAGGAACAAGAGATAAATATCTCCTAAGTAACCCTCCACACACGCTGCAAGCAGCCAAGTATCAATAGGGAATTGCAACCACACACATAAAAACAAATCAAATTACATCAAGCTAGAGGATGGATGGGATATCTGATTTGCTAAGTGGCTTCTAATGGGCATCAAGGGGCAAGAGATTTCCCCTACCCTGAGCCTGGAAACAGGTCTGTGGACAAAGGGTTGAAAACCTGACTTCCCTGACAGGGAAAGCATTTCGGAGCCAGTGCTGGTGGTGCCAGAGCCACATCATTTTTGAAGCTAATGCCTTGTAATTAGGCAGGTCCTTCCCAGGAGATCAGGGAGTGCATGAGAGTGCAAGGTTCAAACTGTTTTGTCCAAAACCCACAGGTCGTCTTCATCAGCTCCAAACTGATATCAGTACTAACAGGTATGCAAGCACTTTTTCTCAAGACTAAAAGTCGAAAAGTAGTGTTATTTGATAACAAGCATCAGCTTCGCCTTCTTCACCCTGCAGCTGCCCCCTCAGAACACTTTACCTTCACTAGCAAAGTTCACACCACTATCCTTATTCCCTTCCCTGCCTCACAGAGCTTTAAAACCCCATTTATGATCTGAAATACCATATCAATTAGAGAAAACCCAGCTGTGGAGGTGTGGGATGTTCTAGCTCTACAATGTGTTGATAAAACTCCTTTGCAGTTTTTGCAAGCCCAGTTTTGCACTCTCTACATTTCTTGTGTACCCAGGGATCTGAAATGAGAGTACGAAACTGTACGGTTCTTATAGCTGGGCGAGAACCTGGTGTCAACTATTCCCTTCTGAATAGGAAAGGTCCACAGCAATGTTTTTGAATAGAAACTGGCAAAGCTACTCAGACAACTTCAGCTGCACCAAGCAATGCCATACACCCTTGGGTGAACACAGCTGGTGCAGGGTTTACACTGTATTTAATGAACGCCTAAAAATTGTTCCTATGTAGACAGTAGCTTGAGACACTAAATATAGGCACAGCTGCAACAGAGCTGTCAGACACCAGATGAATCCAGCTCTCTTTCTGAAGACTGCTGCAGCCGCTATATCCTGTAGGTGATGTTTATACCCGGAGGCATGAAGTGCTCCAGGCAGGACTGAAAGGAAATGCTCCAGGTTCTGAGTCTCTTTCCAACCACAGAGGCTATTAAACTAAGAGAAAATAATAAAATATAATAATGAAATAAAAAGTTATAAGCAAACATCCTACAGTATGCTTAAGGCAAAAGCACACATGGCACAGCATTCCAGCCACAGGTCTCTACCCTTGCTTGATACTAAATAGTTTCAGCATTAAGTATTTCTAATTTATTATCATTTCTAAGCATCTGGACAACCTGGCAACTATGGGAGGGTTGGGATTTAAATCACAGTCTAATAAAATCCATAGTATAACCTGTAAACCAAACACATGAAGTCAGATGGGGGAATTAGTTCATGCATGATGTGGATGTGTCAGCCTCAACCCCGTATCAGCCACACCGTGAAGGCATTGGGACGAAACAGTAAAGGGCTGTGAGCCACTCTCAAATGAGCTTCAGATCTTGGCTTTTGGTTGCTGCTGGAAGGGCCCAGCAGCGTTGTTTTTCTGACTCTATGCTCTGGCGTCAACATCTTTGCCTTTTGTTGCTCTCCCATTGAATCCTCAAGAATTATTTAATTTCTGGTAGCTAGGTGAGCCCTGTTGACTGTCCAAGGCAGAAATGACATCAGTGTGAGAAGGGAAAGAAAGCCTTCCTGAAGGAAAATGGGCAGAAATGAGAGCCACAGAAGATGGGACACAAGGGGATAAATATATCACAAACGAGGGCAAAAACTAAAAATATGAATTATGAGTCACCAGCACACACAAAACCTTGTTTTTGTTTAACCTTTCTTTGGGCTTAAGAATTTTTCCATGTTGATGGAAGCATTAAAAAGAGAATCCAGATCGCTTACACTAATTAAAGATTTGTTGGCCCTCCTTTATGTCCATTCTGGCCCCAGGATTTTAACGCAGGTGTGCTGGTCAATCTGCTGCTATGGTAGCCCTGATCAAGGTAACGCTGCAGATGGTGAAGGAAAGAAAAAGCAAAAGAAGAGAACCAAAGGAAAAGAAGGGAAAAGACACCTCCCTTTGCCTTCCATAGGGCTGAAGCTGATATGGCTGTGAGTGGCAATTACCCAGTAGTTCACACTGATTTGTGCTTTGATTTGGAAATGCAGAAGGCCTGAGAAAAGGGATATGAAGTGACCTATAGTTGGGACTTATATTTTTCCTTCCCCAGTGGATGTCCCTGAACACCTGCTTACAACATAATGGTGTAATAAATTGAGTGCATATCTATACCCACAGAGGGTCAAACTCTGCTCAGAATTACACTCGTGTAAATCCCCAGTAACTCTACCGTCCTCACTGGAGTTATTTGGCACAGATTTACACTTGTGTAACTGAAAGCTGGTTTTAAGCTACAGTCTGAAAAACATTTCACCTTCAGGGTAAAAAAAATAAATAAATGCTACTAATGTCAGTTGTTGTTACATTTAAAATAACCAGAAGGAATTTCATCTGGATGGGATCCATACACAGACCGTGACATTCACATGAACCTTTTTCCTTTATTTCTGGTCTTAGGTATTAATTCACAGTGTGTCCATGCATCTTGCTTTGGAAGAACCACTATCCTCAGATCAATCATCAGGAAAAGGTGTTTGTATCGATAACACATTTGTCTCTGAGATACTATAGTATGCGCCGGCCAGATTTTCTTTGAAACCCGGCTCTTCATAAAAAATAGCCCATGTTTGTGACACCAAATGCATCCAGCAGTCAATGCTGAGGGCTAAAGTGAGACTCATAAATCCAGAAGAGCTCCAGCCACTTCACTCCCATCGCTGTGACATAGTTGGCCCCATGGCTCACCCTGTGGCTCAGGAGCATTGCACAGGTCACTCTGTAGGCAAGGAGGCAAGCTGCCATGCTATGACCCACAGGCAAGGAGGAAATCAGCAACTGCAGGTGGGATTGTCATTTGTGACCTTCTGAATGCACAGATCCCAAATTGCATTGGATTCATTTAAAGTATCTGAACCATCAGTGATGATGTCAGAAAGCTTCTGGCTCTAGGGATTCAAAGAGCAATTTTCCTGAGGTCTCCCCACCTCCATTTGGCTCCATGTTTTAGCTAAAGATGGAACGATCTGACACACGTTTCTGCCAAGAAAATATATTTCATTAAGATACAGCAGAAAGGTATGTGGGCTTGCTTTGTGACCCTATTAGATCCTCCAGTTATCCGCAGGCCAGCTTTAGGAAGAAATACAAACTTTGTTCTTCAAATAACCTCAGCTTGAACTGAGTCCTGGACTATCTTTGAGCTAACGCAATACAAAGCAATAAAGCTTCCTAAGAATAGAAGACTGCCAAAATTTAAGTGGTATGTTTTATGATCTGGATTATTGTCCTTTGGGGCACTGATGAAAACACAGCTTCATTTAATTCAGGTCTCTAGTTGTGATTTGAACCATAATCCAAATTTCTAATACAAATACTCCAAGAAGAAAGCTAGCGCTTTATCCACTATATACCAAGCCTCACTGGCCCTCTTCTAAGCCAAGTTCAAATAATATACATGCAAGAACTTTAATATTTCACAGAATTTAACTTCCACCTTTTCATTTCTTTCAGTAACACAAATCACATACAAATGATGTACAGTGGGATATATCTGATGTGATAACAATGATTATACAGATCATCTGAAACCATAAGAAGAAAATTGTCTGTGGTATCTCCACAGAATGGAAGCATTTCCACACATGATTTTGTGTAATAAATCTTCAGTGCTTTTTGGAATCATCATGAGAAGCAGTCCATACAGTAAGCATATTTGACTCTGTAAATGGAAACACAAAATAAATGTGCAAAGATATAGAATCATTAAGGTTGGAAAAGACCACAAAGGTCATCTAGTCAAGCCATCCACCTACCACCAATATTGCCCACTAAACCATGTCCCTAAACCATATCCACATCTACCCTTTCCTTGAACACCTCCAGGGATGGTGACTCCAACACTTCCATGGGCAGCCCATTCCAGTGACTGACCACTCTTCTGGAGAAGAAGTTTTTCTTAATGTCCAACCTGAGCCACCCCTGGTGCCAATGTACAGAGCAGAACAACGTCTGCATCTCAGGAAGATATTCAGATCAGAAAAAGTATGTTTATTATTTTCTCCTCAAGAAAATAAAATTCAAATGACATGGTGTCTGTAGGAAGCAAGGGAACAAAGAAAATCTCTAAATAAAATTGACTACAACCAGCTACATTCTCTCATTCAATATGACAAATGGTCTGATTTCTCTGAAAGATCATTAGTCAAACTCAATTTGAAAGCAGTCAATTCAGGCAAAAGAAAATCTTTACATGAAAGTCCATGCTCCTCGCAGCACTAAATGAGAAAACTCTTAACAACAATTTCTTTTAATTAGTCCTATTAAAAATAAATAAATATTTTTTAAAAAAGAAAAAAAGCTTCTAAGCTCTACTTGAGTCACAACATAAGCTACTTCTGTTTTTCTAGCAAGAGTCCAATGTCCACAGAAGTGAGATCTGTCATTATAGCTGGCCTGTGCAGAAATGCTGCAGAGCACCCGTATTATGCAGGTAAGGAAAACAAGGCAAACAGAGCAGAATATGCTCCTGTCTCAGAGCAGCATCTTACCATGCAAGTGGGAGAAGAACTGATTCTCCTGCAAATTTGTTTTCATTTCTACCTGAATGTTATTGATAAGATTTGCCAAGTTTCTGTCAGCTCAGGGATCAAAGCCTGCTTGGTGTGGTCACTCTTCATTACTGGTGATGGGTAGAAATGTTTCTCTTATACTCCGAGAATGTAAAATGTTTCAAACTTTTTTTTTCCTTTTCAGGCAGACCCCAGCTTCCCCTTTTTCTCCCTCTTTCCCTCCTTACAAATAATGTCATGATGATCCTGATCTCAGAATCATAAAATCTCACATTCACTTTCTATTTTGAGGACATTCTTGGCCCCATTCCATCCCTGAAGACATCCAAAGCCAGGCTGGACAGAGCTCTGAGCAACCTAATGTGTCTATAGGTTCCCCCATTCGTTGCGGGGAAGCTTAACTAGGAGACTTCTAAAGGTCTCCTCCAGCTCAAACAATTCCATGATTCTATGATTTGTATACCTGCCCACATGGCACAGACCAGAACACACCCTTCCCAAAGGCTCAGGCACAGGACAGGTCAGGCTGACCAAGCTGCCCAGAAAGCCCTCCAGGTTACAGGGTGCTCTGACTTCCCTTTCTTTCACATTTTGTCCAGAAATGATTATTCTGGACCAGAGATCTCCCTCTCGCTGACAGTTTTGCCAAAACAGGAACACATTTGCACATCTTCATTTTCCATTCCTAAGCCAATCCCACTTCATAAAAAACAAATAAAGAAATCCAGCTTTCTCATTTCTGAGAACCCAAAGTTCTTTGTTTTGTTTCACTCTAATGATGGGAAAAGTGACTCTTCAGCTACAGTGAGAAGCACGCAGTGCAAAAAATACAGCTCCACTGAGAGTTTTAATTCCACGCTCATTCGGGTTATCTACATGAACTCATGGAATCTGCAGTCCACATAGCAAATGTCCTTAGGCCTGCATCAGCAATTGTTTTGGTACAAAATGGTGTCAGATCATTTGGCTCAATAGCATCAAAATACTCAGAATTTTTTTCCTAAAGATTCTCTGTAGCCTATTCTTTGTCTAATGCTTCTGACTACATGGTAGCTCAAGATCCTAAAACACATACGAGCCTGAGTGCTGTGGATGTGAGTCGCCTCATTTTTTATTCACATTCATTACCATGCCTGGATTAATAATCCCTATTAATTAAACTTAATCCTTAAATTAACCTATTCTATGTAAAAGTCAGAGAAGATAATTCTGTGTATGACACAACAGGCATGAAGTATAAAAATCCACTTGAGCAACTGGCACATGGGCTGCTTTATCTCAATATGACTCCTTCTTGTAGAGATTTGTGGCCACTGCAACTACATGAGCAAAGAAACTCGTTATCTCTATTTAACATTCTCCCATGTTCACTCCTTTCTTAGAAGGTTTCAGTAACCCAGTAAGGAAGAAAAGACAGGTTCTGTGATCAGACAAACAGAATAAAGTCTCATTAACAAATCTAAAGTCTGAAAACTATTGATCTAAATTTTCTGGTGAATACTTATGAATACTGAATACAACCACAACTGACAAGACTGGATGGTTCACAGAAGATTCTCTCAAGCTACATAGCTTTACTAATGTATGCATCTATGACCAAAAGTTTCTCTATTAAACATACGAAAACCGTCAGCTGTATAAAAGTCAGACAAATCCTCCCTTTTTCTGTTCACAACCCCTCCAAATCCCATTGCGGAAGATCCCAGACCCCAACTGCATTCCTCGAGGATTTACAGGGCACCAGAGGAACTGCAATCAGCTCCAAATGAATATGTGCATTCAGAAGTATATTGAGGCATTTCCAGCTTTTCGGGTACTTCACTCAGATTAATCTTCCTGAAAGCACTGGATGTATTTGCAGGAGCACTTTTAACTATTGCTTCACTCTGCTGCTTCTCAGCACATCCATTGTGTCCTACTGATGGGAATAACTGCCGCCTAAGTAAAGGTGACATGAAATACTGGAGGGAGCCCTCAGGATGAGATAAAAAGTGCTCCATCTGTAAGATTTACTCCTCCTGAAATAACATGAACTAAGACTGTAGCTCAGTCTGATCTCAGTCACCGTGGTGTTAATCGGAGGTATCAGCACTGATTTCAGTAGAGCCACTCTGGATTTAAGGCCAGATTCAAAGACGGCCACTCATCTACTCCAATTTTATAACAGCTGGTTGTTCAAGAAAGAGATTTTAGCTTAAAAAAGAATAACAATTCATTTATCAACACTGCACTGGGAAATTCTTTGACTAGCTTTCACAATGCTTAACGAGATTTACTCTCTTCTCCTTTCTGCCTACTTACCCCATGTTTATGGCCCGCTCCAATTCTAATTATGTATATACAGCAAAGTAAATTTGATTCTCTTTTTTCTGCTACATCCCCTTCATTTCCAGCAAAATCTGCAAGATGTGAATACTGAGAGGAATGCTACAAGAAGAACATGACAAAGGAGACAATACAAACCCATCACTACTACAGGATAAACATCAGCCACCAATTTTTCTTCTTTTTCCTTTGCATTCCACTTTGTGTTTTATGTGGTTTGTTATTATTTGCATTGAATAACATGTTCTGTTATTATCTGATAAGGAATGAAAAAGTCTTCAGGCATGGGCTGATGAGGGAAAAAATCTTGTTACAGCAAATACATTGTCAAGATTTGCCTTCCTAAGTAAAAATGACATGGTTATTGTACACAGCCTTTTAGCTGAATATTTGCATAGATAATAAGATGAGCCGCATGCACCTGCTTCCTAAACAGTTCAGTATGAATTAGATTAGTGGAATGAGATTTATTTGGGTCAATAGAAAAAGGTCTTCCCAGTTGTCTTGGAGATTTCAAGTGTAAAGATTGCACCACAGGTTCTGAAGAGAGATCTGAGATCTCCTGATACAGTGCTCTAAAGAGGAAAAGGCTGCAAGGGTCTTTCCTTCCCTTTCATCTTCTGCCTCTCTGGGTAAAGGCCTGGCTGCTTGCCTCCAACAGCACTTCACAGCCATGAGAAGAGAATTAAGGAGGAATTATTTACTATCTATGATTGTCAGTGAGCTTGCAGGGGAGACAGCTGGGGGATATGCCAGCATTGGCAGATGTGAGAGAAAAAGCATACAGCATAGGATGTATAGTGAACATAGCATGAACCAATAGATTGGGAAGCTACAGTTTGAATGGGGAGATGGGGAGTATACTTGCTTCCACATCATGTTACCATAACATTTACCCTGCATGAAGTACATGGAAGGGAGGAGGATTAGCCCTTTCATTTTGGTTTGTTCGTATGCCAGAGTTCACCCACTTAAATGTGGTTAACATTATGCCTCAATATGATCGTATAAATAAACAAATAAGCAGTTTCTTGCATGGTTTGGCCAACCAGACTTTTTCCTTACCAAAAGACCTCCTCAAAATATACCTAAATAAATGGAAGGGCTTTTAGAACTCTCCATACTGAGTGCACCCTTTTTATTCCCCAGGCTGCTGCTTTTTTCCACCCAACACATGGTAAGGATTATATTTAAATAAATATTTGACACTCATAAATGTTCTCTTTTAATATTGCTATAAAGTAATAGTTCTTTTATGGGAGAATTTAAATGTCATTCCCCTGTGTACAGCTGTGCCAAACAGTATGGTATCATTTTATGCAGCCATAAGCAGAGGCACGTTGACCAACAATGCCTGTGGGTAGAGTGTGGATTTTATTAGCCAATATGAACTGATGACCCATGAGCAGAGTCAGATTTTGCTTCTTGTAAAGTCAAACACTGGGAAGACACCACAAAATGTGGATAGTTAGCAGCTTCCAGCCCAGAGAAGCTAAGTACAAGCCTCCTGGCTCAGGCAGCAGCAGCCCCTCTTCATCTCAAAAAAGGTTTGGCACAGCCTCTATGTTCCAGCTGTGGCTTTGTACGCACGATCCAAAGGCTTATGTCAAAGACTCTACTCACCATCGCCAGCTCCCCCAGCACCTGCGTAGCCAAGTCAGTCTCTGGCTCCAGTTAGTTCTGGGCAGAGCTAGGCTTTTCCCTCCCATCCCTGCACAGGAGGACTTGCATCACTGCCCAGTGTAGTTTAGCAGAAGTTGGCATGCTCAAGTGGACACAAGGCTGTTTCAGATTAAACCAAAGAGTTGAGCTGTCAGCTCAGGGTATTACATGGCACAGATATGCTCGGCTCTTTCCAGCCTCACAAGAAGAAACATTTGATGACTTTTCTGAACTCAGTGTAAACATTTTTTTCCCCAGGACCTGTTGCTGGGATGGCTGATTACAGCCTGGTTTAAATATGCTCTTGTCCTAAATACATACATTATGTATGTATTTAGATATATATATATATATTTCTATCTCATTCTTGAAACACTATCTTCCTTACACTGCTGACATTACTGTCACTCATCTTGTGATTATTCATGAGAAAATTTTGAGAAGGCTGGGATGGGCCTAATTGTCTTCAAACAATGGCTTCTCCCCTTGCACAGTGTCAAGTCTGTTTTCCACCACCACAAGACCTCATACCAGATGGCATCTAAATGATTATTTACACATTTTCATGACATTTCCTTTCCTTTGTCTTTTTCTCTTTCTTTGAGGAATCTCAGCTTCTGATGCTTACAGTGCTGCAGATATTTTACTAAGTATCTCACAATTGGCATCATCCCACCCCTTGCTGCCGGAGGCTCTCCCATGCTCTCCTACATTCCACGATAGGCAAATTCTTGCCAAAACAAACCCTGGTGGATCAATAGTCCCAGTGGAACGAGAGATGAGAAAATGTTATTCAAGCCCTGATGCAGAGCAGCCACTTGGCAGATCTCATTGCCGTCCATGCGACATGTGAAAAGAAGTCCTTCAGTTATTTCAGTTGGTTTCTCACTAGCCCCCTACAAGGCATAACTAACCGCGTTTGAGTCTTGATTCAGCAAGTCATCTTAGCCCATTTCAAAAAATATGACCACAAGATCTTTTGGCTTCATTCAAAATGCTCACTCACATCATTTGTTGTGCGCTTTACGTTGGCTTGGAAGGTGGCCAGGCAGAAATTTCCAGAGGCAACTGACTTCAGAATAATCAGTCAGGACCAAATCTTGAAGGGAAAATATTTTCCTTGGGGAATTCTTAACCAGGCAAAGAGATCAAATGAGCAGCAACACTTTTCAGCAGGACTACTCAAATCACTTTCATTGGTTCACCAGATGAACCTCAGAAACTTACATACGTTTCAGTCCAAAATGAGAAATCCAGGAGAAGTAGTCTGCTCCCTCACAGAATCACTGGATTTCCAGCTGGGCTCTTTTTTCTCCCTTTTGTCTCCAGGTCTTCAAAGGAAAGTATCTTCCTAAAATTATCAATTCGGGGACTTACTCTGGGAAATGTGACTGTTTTCTTCTTTTTTTCTTTTCTCTCCCTCTTTTTTTTTTCTACTGAAAACAATTCAGTTGGCACTCTTTGGTTTTGGTTGAGGTTCTGTTTTGAGGTTTCCTTTCAGTTTGGTGTAGATCTGAACATGTTCTTCATGCACTGAAAAGACACTGAGCATGAGAACAGCACCTCATACACTTTGAAAGCTTTTGTTTCCTTCCCCTTCTAAACTGTGAAACATGCTATGATTTATTGTGGCACATATCTGGAAAACTGGGCCAAGGCTTTTATAGCGGGATGCTCCTAAAACCCTTTTAAATTTCTACAGGGGAATGCTGGGGCAGTGAGGACTCCTTAGACTCAGGATTTAAGAGGCGAGGAGAAACCCAGAAGCTTAATTTTATGCTTCGGTGTTGGCAATCTTAGCTCAGATTTACATTTTAATTCATCTGTCAGCACAAGCTCTGGGTAATGCAGAATTTCACTCTTTCTTTTCCCTCCTGCCTGCTCATGAAACTCCAACCAGCAATTCCAGCTCCTTTTCATTAGGAGCCTGGCACTTCTCAAAGGACTCAGGCAGCACGGAATTGTCCCTATGAAAGATGAAACCAGGAGAAAATGCCTGGGCTTTCGGTTTCATTGCGGAGCCAAAAACTCAAGCTCATTTTGCTGAGATTTGGTGTGTCTCAGGAGCCAAGGTGAAGCTTCTGTGAATCTATGCTCCTTTTAAAGTGATCCTGGATGGAGGTGGTAACAGGGAGTAGGCACAGGTAATTTTAGCTTCCTGGGTAGTCTTAAACATTAGCACAAAACTGCAGAAAACTCTAATACAGCTGAACTCTAAACTGGAAATATGTATATGTATATATGTGTATCAGTGTTTTGAACAGCACTTAGAAAAGAAATGGAAGCAAAACCAAAACGCAGACCATATTTGAAATATATGAAATATTTTCAAGGAAGATGGAAGTGGTGCTCTGTCCTGGATGGATATGTATGTAGCCTTTGTGCACTTTGGATATATCTGCTATATGTTACCGGGATTTAAGGAAAATGACATTATACATGTGAGAATGCAATGGAATTCATTTGTAATCAACTCATAAAATCTACTGAAAATAAAACAAACTCCATGCCTCTTTTAGCTCTGGCACCAGAATTGCCTTCTAAGCCTCAGGAAATTCTGGCTCCCTTCATCAAGGGGTTAAAAGCCACCATGCTGGGAATAACACATATTCTGCTCCTTCCTTTTCATGCTCCCTGGTGGTTAATGACATCCAGTCCCATCTGGATACCAAGCACCATGAACAAACATATCCCCCAAAGAATGTTACCCAAATAACTGTCTTTGATGAAAAACAATTGTACGACGTCCATGTTGCAGGCCTCCTCAAGCCAGTTTTTTCCTGGAGGTTTCGGTTTCAGTGGCCTTAAGACAAGTGTATACAAATGAACTTACTATTGCAACATCTATTCTACCCTGTCACTGATGTTTTCTACTTTTCCTCCATACTTTGGTAGGTGCAGACCCTGGGAGACTAGCCAGATTCTGAGGCCTACCACAACCCTATGATCTTCAGTAGAGTTTTGGATTACTGATGGTGCAGAAGGGCAGAGATTGGTGGAACACAGGCTATGGGCCAGCAGTGCTGAGACTGATATCCACAAGCCCTCATTTCTATCCCATCTTACTGTGTGGTAGCCAAAAATGTTACAGTCTATTTGAAGTAATCTAAAGAAAATGGGTGACTAGATCAGGGAGAAAGTAATTCCTGATCAGTCCATAGGCCATCTGATTTTTTGCATTTTTTTCTGAGTACTTTTACTTCAAAACACAAATGCATATAGAAACGCATCCCTTTCTCTCCATTTTCTCTCTTCTGTTTTCCATCTTTTCTCCACATAACTTTGGTATTTCTGACTGACCTAATCATATCAAGATGGGCTGAAAGACTCAAAGGCCAAAAGTTTATATTTCTATGGAAAGCTTCAAATATCACCATGGAACTGCTCAACACAGGCCCCTTTTTTCCTTTTTTTTAAGGCCTTCCTTGCCTGCAAATATGGCAAATGTTTATTTTGTGAGCAGACTGCTATTTTTTTTCTTTCTTTACTAAAACTCGCATGTTTCTTGCGCTGTCCTGGTGATGAAAGACCTCATGTTGGATCATTTCTTGATTACAAAGAGTACCTACCCTGCCTTTCCAGGCTGTGTTCTGTATGCTTGCTAAGGTCTGCTTGTAGTGTCCAAGATCTGCTAGCAGCATCCAAGCACTCAGTGAGGTTCACACTAAGACCAACACATACAGTCCTGCAGAAGGACCAGGTAGCTTATTTTTTAAACAGCCATCATGTTGTGTGCCATTTCAGAAACGATATTCTTTTAATATTTGCAATAAAATTTCCATGAATTTAGCAATACTGATTATAGTTTTCCATATGGATATAGATCTCATTAAGATAAGGCACCTCAGGATATGAGCACAGTCTGTGATTTTATCAGTGAGAATTGAATCTTCTTTCCTGTAGCTTGACTTATTTGGTTATCACTGCATCATATTGTCTCTGCTCCATCCTGTCCTGGGTCAACAATTGCCAAGGGATTCTTGGTCTTCACTGCAGGCTCCTATAAAGCCCTCATGGACTTGGTAGCAGCACGTCTGTCCACACAGAAGAACCAAAAATAATTAACATTCAACAAGTCAAGCAAACTTGTTTCAGACAGAGAACAAAAACAATGGCAAAAATTAAAAGCTGTCAAAACCTGAAGGAGATCAAGCAGAGATTTTGCTTTTCAGGTCTCCTGGTAGGAGATTTCCTGCAAATACTGAGAGGGTTGAGTCCCATTTGAGAGGCTGTTAGGGGAGAGAACTCAAAATACAGACCTTTAGCGAGTTGCTAAGCAAGGAAAAAAGGAAGCAGTAAGAGAATGGACAGTAACTACTTGTACCTCACTGAAGACTTGCTGAAGATTGCTGCACTGAGGCCCGCACTAAGCTGATGAAGGCCTGAGCAGTGACTGATAGATTTGCATTGCTACTTAAATTAGCCAGGTGATACCCCTCCTTTCTCTTTCCCTTCAGCATCCATTGCTGATCAAGAGTCTCATGCACTGCAAATTTTCTGTTCCTCTGTTCCTGTCAGTACCACGGTCCCAGAGGTAAGGCAGAACTGGAAGAGAAATACAGGGTATGTGGACAGACTGTGAAAAATAGTTGGCAGCCACCAGGCAATATCAGAGTTCTCTCTTTGGCTTCAGCTCCCTTTGAAACACCCGGACATCTGCAAAAATTTCCACTGCAAAGTAAATCAACTCTTGCAATAACCCACAGCACTGGGGAGGAGGTGAGAATTCCTGAACAAGTTTGTGTAGGGATTTCTTTTTTGGAAAGATCTGCATTGCACGAGGTGGGTGATGATACCTTGCACTGGCTCAAAGTTGAAGGCATTAAGGAAATTAGGAGCTGGGAGAGTTACTCCAGGGCTTGTTTGTTTCTGTATCTGCTCCTCCAATTAAAATGCCTTTTCAACAAACTGTCTTCTTAGTAAGCACACAGCAACACCCTTGTGATGCCACAACTGAGGCAGGCAGCAAAGTGGGGAGAAAACAAGGAGTGAGCCAGATAAGATGGAGAAAATCTCATCTAAAAATGAAAAATAATGAAAAAAATTGCAAGAACAAAAAAACTCTTATGGTCTATAAACCATAGAGCTTATCAGGTGATACTCTCCCTCTACTTACCTTGATGAGGCCACATTTAGAATATGTCCAATTCTGGGCTCCACAGTTCAAAGAAAGACAGGGATCTCCTAGAAGGAGATCAGCGGAGGGCAACAAAGATGATCAAGGGCCTGAAGCATCTCCCATATGAGGAAAGTCTGAGTAATCTGCGACTATTCAGCATGCAAAGAGAAGGCTGAAAGGGGATCTTATCATTATAAACACTTAAAGTGTGGGAGTCAAACCAATGGGGGGAGACTTTACAGTGGTGAGCAACAGAAGAACAACAGGCAGTGAGCACAAATTAGAACACAGGAAGTTCCATACTAAAACAAGGAAGAATTTCTTCACTGTCAGAGTGACAAAGCACTGGAACAAGCCGCCCAGAGAGGTTGTGGAGTCTTCTCCTGAGATATTCATTACCTGCCTGGGTGCCTACCTGCATGACCTGCTATAAAGCAGGTTCCCTGCTTTAGCAGAGGGATTGGACTCAATATATCATCTCTAGAGGTCCCTTATAACACCTACAATTCTGTAATTCTACAATAAATTCCAAGGAGCATTTGGAGCAGTATGACAGAGAAGCATGATGAGGTAGACTGACATGATGGCATCGTCTGGGGAACTGGGATGCAATTATTTGAAAGCTTGACCAAGATGTTCTCTACATGACTTATGTTTGTGTTTGACTCTGGATCTTCACTAATGAATTTGCCTCAAAATTCTCATACACTGAGCAGTTTTCAGAGGACTGATTAAGAAGGCATAGCTAAGTGCTGCAACACCAAAGCCCTCCTAGTGTGCAAGTTACTATAGAGAACCATTGTAACATGCTCATGGACCAGCAGGAGTTTGAGGGTCTTGCTGAGGTACAGGTGTTAACTCTGACCATTCTGATCTTTACCATGGGATCGCAGTGAAGTACAAGCCTTGACTGTTGATCAGGCAGCCAGATAGCAGAGTTTAACACTGAGGCTAATCCTGGATAGGTAAGGCAGGAATAGACAAGATGGAGCATGGCCAATTTACAGACACCTTTCTGGGGCTGGGAAATACCCTACCTAAGATACTAGAGGGCAGGACACCTAACACCGCAACAAGCCCTCCTTTAAACATAAATCCAGGGGGCTACTTGTGGCAGATAGATGGCACTGGTTCACAGTGCAAAAGTGCAAGGGGAAGGGAATGGCAGCTACTGGCCACATGTGCTGGGGCGTTTCTTCTCAAAATCTCTGGAGGATTTCTAACAGCTGAGAAAAATCTCTCATTTTTCAGCGTTCTTCAAAAGATCTCCATGCAGCACATGGCTGTTTTATTCTGTTTATCCACTCTGGCAAGATAAGACACTGATCTTACCCTACTAGAACCTGTAGAAAACCAATATCCTGTGGTAAAGCTTCAGCCTTATGCTTCCCTTTTAATATAAGCTGTCATTACTGAATCCCAGTATTACCCAGATCTGTTTTACATGAGTCGTTGGCAAGACAATGTCAGCTGTAGTTAATAAACAAGGTCTACATTTATCGATTCAACAATATTGTAAAGGGTAAAGTGTCATCTGGTGTTACTAGAACATCAAACCTGCGTATGCGCAAGACAACCACCAATAGCAAAAGGATTGCATTACATGTTAACCCAAATGAAAATGTGGTCAATGAAATTTCCACGCACACACAGCAAAAAAAATAAATTCCCAGCCTTTGAGCAAGATTTCCTGACCAATGTTCCATCCCCCAAGCTGGAATGATGTCATGGCCATATGCTCACATCATGACAGCATCTAGTACAGACCAGATGTCCAATTCTTCCTTGGCCACACTTCGCTGGAGCACACTTCTCCTTCACAGAGCCACTGAATGAACCAGCCATTGCAGAAATGTTGTTTTCCCCACTCTGCTTCTGTGCAGAAGTCATTGTGGTGCTTCTGGTTGGATTCCTCGTCTACCTTTTTGTTTGTTTGTTTGTTTGCTTTCCCCAACCAATTCATTGTGAATTTAATTTGAAAAAAAAAAAAAAAAAAAAAAAAAAAAAAAAAAAAAAAAAAACAACTCCACTCTTCAGTTTTCCTTCAGGATGTGTCAGAAGGGCAAATTGCAGTTTTTTGCCTCAATTAGGTAAACAGTAATTGTGTGAGATGAAAATTGTGTTAGTTGTGAGAGGTTTGTGTCTTGAAGATATGACAAATGCTACAGCTGGAGGTATCTACAGCAGCATCTGTATCAGCACATTGGCTGAATAGGTTCAAGTTTGAACCCTGAATGGAACAAAGAGCAAGATCACCTGGAAATGACAGCAAAAGATAACTATGAGCCTCTGATGTATAGACAGTGATCAGCACCAAACAGCTCCAGTGCTGATAATTGCTAATTGGACACCTTTCTTTGCAGATGTAAAGGCTTTTCAATACTGTTATATGCCCTACCACCATGAGATTTTCTCTTCTGGTTAAGGACGCTGTACTTTGGGTGGAAGCTTCTATGGCATCAAGGAAGCTTTCTAATAGATCTAGTAGGAAATCTTTTGGTACTCACTTGTTTCATCTAAAGTATCATAGTTTGCAATAATGTTTGTCCAAGCCAAGATTTTGGTGGCTTCTGCCTTGATTCCCCAGCATGTTACTGGAATATAAAGTCTTTATCTCCAGGTATGCCCTAAAGGACTGTCTACAAAGTATAATCCATGAAAAATACAAGGACAATCCATGGAAAAGCATGCCGATGTAAGAATATGTACCCTATTCTCACAACAGCTCTCAGTAATCTGACAGAAATATCACAGCCAAACTCCTGAGAACAGCTCTGGACAAAGACACTGCTAAATGTGGGCAGCTCTCAGACTGGGTGTATGGGAACTGTTGAGTCATGGCCTGAGCCACTGATTGATCACATGAGGCAAGGGTTGGGTCAGCCATGGGAGCACAAGTGAAGGCAGATCAGCTGTGGGACCAGAAGGGGTGGAGCCTGGCTGCACCTCTCCTAGACCCCATTTAAGGGCTGACTGCCACTGGGGAAGGATCTCTTTCTGGAGATTTCTCCTTTTTGGAGTCTTCCACCATAAGCCTCGCTCCTCATATACAGGTAAGCAATTCTTTGTTTCTTTTCCACAGTGATCATCTTTCCAACTATAATACCTGTAAAGTACCATCCTAACCATGCTGTTCTTCCAACTGTACACTGGGGAAGGGTGTAATTTCTCCTAAAAAATGTTGGTTTGGGTCTAGTTCAGGCCAATGTCTCATATTCTGCACATACACATGCAACTTCCTGTGAGACTGAAATGCCACTTTCTGCACAGGTCTCCCAGTAAGGTATCATAGTATCATAGTATCGTGTGAGTTGGAAGGGACCTTAGAGATCATCGAGTCCAACTCCCGGGATTCAAGCCCCTCTGTGTTGCAGAGCAGCATTTCTGCCACTTGAGCCACAGGGGGGATTAGAACTCCGGGCCTCTAGGTGTTGCAAGCAGCAATTCTACCACTGCACCATCGGAAGCACCGGAGGTAAATCAGAAGTAAAGCAGTACCAAAGCTAGACGTTGAGACCTCATATAACATCACAGAAGTGGCTTAGGTTGGAACATCATGTTTACCCTACCCTGATCTTTTTAGGGAAGACTTGGATTTGTCCTTACATTCCTGACCTGCACTATTATAGACCTCACCCTACTTCTTTGGCAGAGACCTTTTAAAGAGGCTTAGTTAAATTGTCCAGAGATGTCAACAAGCTGTAAGAGGCAGGCTCACACTGGCAGCAATTATCAGAGGGCAATGATCAATAGGGGTCTTTTGTTAGCATTACAGGATCACTGTTGACTCAGGAAGGAAGTGCCCCCATGGTTTAGGCTGAGCTGAAATGTACAGGCAGCCTTGCCCTTGGCTGCTCACAAGCCACTAACCTACATTTATCTCATTAATTATTACCATCCAAATGGCAGCAATCATTATGATCCACAATCAGCTGAGGAAGAAGAGGTCACAGCAAACACAGAGGCTCTGTTTACCAATCCAGGACACTTATCCTTTCTCTTATTTGCATCCAGACTATTGTTTGACTCCAGCGTGGTTCCTCTGACAAACAGGTAACAACAGTTGACAGCCACACCAGCAATCTGAAAAGGAAAAAAAGAAAATGGATACAGCTGACATGCTTTTCTTCTTTTTTCATTTGTTTTAAGAAGTAAACCTGCAAGGCACAGTGACCTTGCTAATTGTGTATATGTGAGAGGGGAATAGGCTTCACATTCCAGTGCCCGCACACTGCCTTGATACTCACATGCTCCTATTCCAAACTGTGGTCAGAGCTTTCAGTGGTTTACAAACTTCATTCACAACCCCATTGCTTCAAAGGTATTGTTAGAGCAGAAGAATTTATAGGAAGAAAAGATATTTGATAGGAATAAAGGTCATTTGAGGGATGAGGGCTTCTGGATGGAAGGATGGAGTCTCCTATTAAAGTCACCCTATGCTACTGTGGTATAAATCAGTCCCTTGAACATATTGCAGTCTGTTGTAAAGGCAGCTGATTAGTATGACTGAGAATCAAACTACATTCTGTTCTTGCCCCCCACTGCGTTATTTTTCTCCCTTGCACTGAATTGTTCAAGCTAGAGGATTTTAAATTGAGCACTGATTTAAGGAAAAGAAGAACATACAAAAGGAGCAGTATATTCCAAACATATCCTGCCCTTCAAACTTGGTGTTCCCCATCCACTTCAGAAAGAGGAAAATCATGAGTCCCAGAGGAAACCTTGCAAATGTGCATTTGCAAAGTGAAATGTGCCACGTGTACCCAGCTGGGAAGCAAAAGCTCCCTTGCACCTCTCTTTTCAATGCCCTGAGATCTGAGCAAGAACGCATTTGCAAAATGATTTCTCTGTCCAAGTCCACCCTGCTAACTAAGTGGGGAATGGCAGACAGCCTTCTAAAATGTAGAGGAAGGCCCCCAATAGGAAGTCATTTCCTTCTCTAAGCTGCAATTGTGCAGGAGGATTTCTTTTTTCTCTTCTTCCCCCTCAGGGGGATAAAGAATTAAAGAATGAAAAGAAGAGACTTTTGACATCTGCCCTGGGTTTCTATTTTCTTAACTCTGCTGGTTGGGCTTTTTTTAAGATTCTTAGCAGTGCCTATAGCTTAAGCACCCCCTATTTTCCTGAGTATAAATTGTCAGATCTGGTCTTGTCTGTAAAATGAGAATGCGATCCACTTTTAACAGAAGCATTTACAGTGGAGAAGACACGGTATTTGCGGAGTGGGTTTATGCCAAACTCCACTGCACCAAAGGAGCCCTGCAATTTTCTTTAATAACCCTGAGAGGTGGCTGGACACAGATTTAAATGGTTCTTTTGTTGGCTTCAGAAGCCAACAACAGTGATCGGGTGGAGCAAGGCAAGAAAAAAGAAGGTAATGAGGATGTGTTCTGAGGAGCTGGGGTGATTTTCATCTATTACCCCACTCTCTATCTTCTGAGCAAACAGACAAGAAACTTTGAGACTGTTGTGGTCTTGTTACCATATAAAAAATAATGTTAATAATTTGGAGGCTGTATTAGCAAAAACTGATGTAATTTAAAAGAAGGACACATGGGAGCTTACTGTTCTTCTGGCACAGGACTAGTACTGGCCAAACTTCGTAATTTCTTTTTTAAGAGAAATCCACCCTCCTTCCATCACTCCCAGGGGAGCTGACTGAGAGCTGCAGGAAAACCACCACAGTCAAGACTAGTAGCCAGTGCTCAGAGCACAAGGAATTCGCATCATTATTAACACTACTGAAAAAGCATTTGTGTTTAGCAAGAGATGATCCATGTGCCAGCCAGCTTCCAGCCATTAAGTACTCTGTAAGATACAGCAGAAAGGGAGAGCGAAGGCAGGGAGGGCATTTCTCTGGGACCAAGGATGGCTTCTGCCATCCCAGCTGCCATGCTGTCACATCAGGACCTTTACTACGTTCACCTCCATAGGCTATGTATGACATCAGTGATCTTGACAAGGAGGGTAAACGGATGCTTCTGGAGAGCATTTCAAAAATGTTGGGAGCTACAACGTCAAGTAATACAGAATCAGATTCACAGGAATCATATTAGTAGTTACTGTCATTGTAATCTCCCTTGTGTTGCTTGAGCCTGCAGCTCTGGCAGGAACAAGGTTCTCTCTGGGACAATTAAGCACCAATAACCACAGGTGTTGTCCTCTCCTACATCACCCTAATCACACTGGGGGGTGGGGAGAAAAATGGACTGTGTGGGAAAGAGCTGGTAAGCTCATCTCCAAAAGAAACAGTCTTGAGAGTATTCAGCATAAAATCCACCAGCCCACAGACTTCACTGTCAAGTTCTATGCTAAACTATTGCCCACAAGCAGTGAGACCATGTGCAGGGGCTTGACAGACATCTGTATTCTCTGTTAATCAGGGTTTAATCAGTGCTAGAGTAGTCAACGAATCAAAAACACTTCATCTGACGATCCTCAGATGCTGAGGCATTGACCCAAAGCCAGGCAGGCTCCTTTGGTCATGACCATGGCTTGGTTGACCAGGGCAGTTCACATACAGCCCGCTCCATGCGACCCCTACAGTAAATTATTTCCCTTCTTTCCACTAACCATTTCAGGGACAGCTGTCTCTTCCCATGGGAAAGCACCACGTCTAGGTGAGCTGCCACAGGGCAGCCATGTTGCATGTGGGGCAGCCAGCAATGCACCCACAGTGACCAGCCAGACAGCCATGTTGAGGACAGGGCAGCCATGTTGAAAGCAACTATGATGAGGGCAGGGTGGCCGTGTTGAGGACAGAGAAGTCATGTTGAGGGCAGGGTGGCCATGCTGACTGTAGGGACAGCCATGGCAATGAGCAGACTCCCTGATGAGGCCCTGTCAGCGAGAGCCCAGCAGCAGGGCTTAGACAGGACTGAACACTGCATAGTGCTGTGCCCCACATACCCCCAAACCACTTTGTCTGTTTACATAAAGCCTTTTTTTGTTGTGTTTTGTTTTCCTTTTGAGAAAGAACGCTGGAGGCAGACGTGTTTATCAATCTGTGTATCTTGAAGTCTGACACGAAATCTGAGGCCTCTGGTGCAGCTGAAAAACATGCTGTCACCACCTTGGAGGGAGCAAACCTAGTGGGGCCGGCGGGGAGCCGGCAAGGGCCTGAGTCCCTGCCAAAAGCTACAAGATGAGGGAAAATCAAACTCAAGCTGAACATACCTTTTCCATCTGTTCCACCGTTCAGTATCTGGTAGGGGTTTCCAAACCACTAATTGGTCAGTCCTTATGCAAAAGAAGCCTTGTTTGTTTTTTTAATTGTTATTTTAATTTATTTTAAAGTTTCTCTCCACTCTGTCTCTTTGGAAAACTGCTTTGCCCAGAATCCCATGAGTATATTGCTGCATTAGACCTGAAAGTTCATGTCAGAGATACACTGCAGTCCTACCATGCTGGAGATTGCTCTCTTCAGAGGCAAAACACGCTCCAGTGGATCACTGCATTTTGTAATCAGCCTGGATAAAGAAATATAGGATAAACCCTTCAAGCAGAGACTTGTCAGAGGGAGGCAGGGGGGAAGAGAGAGTCACAACTTAAACAGACTTTTTGCCAGTGTTTTCAGGATATGTCTTCAGCTCCCAAGCTGCAACAGTGTGAGAAGGAAGACAGAAACTTCTATCATGGGGCAGAACAAAACACTGACCCTGGGATGATGGTGCAGTTTGCCCCCCTCTGTCTGGCTCTTCTGCTTCACTTTCCAGAAGAACCAGCTCTTGAAGTAGGAAAGAGGAAAAAACAGGTAATTGGCATGGAACTAATAATCACAGGCCCTTAGGAGGGAAGAAAGAAGATAGAAAAAGGGAGCAGAGGGGGAAGAAAAGGAGGTAAAGGGTAAAGGGTAAAGGAAGAAAGAAGAGCTTTCCAGCAAGGCAGTTACTCTATGACCCTTTTTGAACTACATCGCCCATACCTGCATAGAATTTCAATAGACATATTGCTTATGTGGTAACCATCAATTACTTCTGTCCTCAGTTGAACTTCTGGAGGTAAATTCCAAGTCACCTATTTTATAAATCAGTCTTTCTTCGCTGCATCTCTTCACCCCAGCACCCTCCCATCCCTCCTTCCTAGAGCAGCCTGTGCTGGGTGAAGTGCCTGAGGGGCAACTGCAGCCCTCCTCCAGTAGGTGCATGGCCAGCGTGCTGGGAGACTCGTGTCATAGAGCATGGGAGAAGTACTAATAGTTTGAGGGAAAAGGGCACACACAAAAATGCCCCATTCTTACATACTTACTTAAGAGAAGCTGGAGTTGGTAGGTGAGCAGGTGCTGTCCCAGCCTCTATGCGTTTTCAGACATCTCTGAAGGTGGATTTCCAGTAGAAAACGCTTCTTCCTGAACCCACTGGAAAGTCCATTTTTATTCCAGATCACTTTAATCTCCCTCCTTGTGGATACGTACAGGACCTGCACAGGGAGAATCATCTCTAAATTTCAGGCTAGTGAGAAAGACCATTTTCTGAGTGCCATTACAAGAAATCAGCTTCCCATAAGACATGGCTTCTTTGTTTTCTAAAACAAAAACGTCAGGACCCTGTTATCCCCTACTGCTCCCCCATTCCTGCAGCTCAAAGCTTTGGTATCGACCACAACCTTCATCCCTCGTGTCATCCAGGAGTCGAAGCTTAGAATGAATTCACACCAAATGAATTTCTATTAGTAACCCCGCAGCTAGTCACAATGAGAGGGGATTCTGACCTTAACAAAATCATCTCCTCTTGCTCCAAGTTTCCACTTAATACATAAGTAAAATACAGGAACGGGACCGATCCCTTATTGTCACAAAAAATAAATGGAACATTTTTGCACAGTTTATCCAGAAACCGTCCGAGCACTGTGCACGAGTTTCCATGCAAGGCTTTATGTTGGCAAATAGATAAAGAATGCAGTGGGACAGATATCCCAAACGGACTAAGTCAATACCATTCCCTTGATTTCATTCACATAGTGCAAGTCTGGCCTGAAAGAGTCATTTGGTGTGGTGGCTGCTGGAGAACGAATGAGTCTTGCAACGTCCAAACTACAATATGTTACCTAAAGGAAAAATCACCACCAATAGGCAACACGATGAGAGCTGCTTATCAGCTGTTTGGAAACAAGGCCAGAGCATGCCTGGAGCACAGGCCTTTTCTTTGCCCATCTGCACTATCAGCCACATTGCTGCAAGCTCAAAGTGAGGCTTGTCATGGTCCCTGTGACCACAGAGCAATGCGCCCAGGCCTGGAGGAGGAGGAAAAGAAAGCATCTGAGCTTCTCTGCTGACTGTTTCCTGTTTCATTTGTTTCTTTGTTCTGAAAAAGAGAAGAAAGAATCTGTCTTGAATGTCATGTATAGAGACACTGGCCCTGAAACCGCTGCAATGCTCCCATTCAGCTCCAAGCATCCCCGGCTCAATGGCCTTTTATCTCCCCATCACTGACATGACAGGAACTGCGGTTACCATGTCACCGGCAGCTATTGCAGGGTCCCAGGGATCAGGACCTTCAGTCACAGGTTATGGACTCCATGCATATTCACAGAGTCCTCTGAGCTGTGGGATCACTCGGATCCCTCAATGCAAGGTTGGGAATGTGCCTAACCTCTCCAAAGCGGCGTTTACATTATACAGCACGCACGACATCTAAACATTTGAGCTTTTTCACAGCGTTAGAATAAACCATTTCAATTTCCACTCATTTATTTTGTGACTGATCAGCGAGCCACGACCGTGCAAGAGCTCTGTGAGATCACTGGCAACTCAGCTGCGTCCCTTCTACTTGCTCTGGTGTGTTACTCTCCATTGAAATGACTCGGGCCATGTTTTACTTTGAGTGGACTGGTTAGGACGTTTGCTTGTCAAAACACAGCGTGTACGCAGGCCCACTTTGTGCACCCATTGCCTGCTTTGTGTTAGGGGCTGCCTTCTGAATAAACAGCAGGGATTTTCTTGAGTTTTTCAGAAGGAGCCATTGCCTCGCTAAGGCCACAAGAACGGGGGGCATGGCTGCAGAAATACTGCGACGGGAAGGCAGCTGCTTCCAACCCACGTTGCCAGCAGCTCTCCGTCGGCATGACATCTCTGGGTCGTGGCAGCGGCCATCCCAGCATCCCGAAGCCGGAGGCAGGGAACGGAGAACCGGGCAGCACCGGCCGCTCCGCGGTGTCTGCTGCCCCCCGGCGGCACGGACTGGTTCGGCCGCTTGTTTGGAGACGGTGCAGAACGTTTTCCAATCAGGGAGACAAAGCAGCACGCACGCACCAACCCCAGCAAGCACCTCGTCCATGTGGGAGGCAATAACCTGGGTCACAGCAACAACCGCAGCCCAGGCTGTGTGGGTGGTGGGGTTTGTTGGTTTTTTTTTGGTTGTTTTTCTTAGCGTTGTTTGTTTGCTTGCTTTTGCAAACCCTCGGTTTTCTCTCTTTGTTTGCTTTGTATGCCCTTTGTTGGCTTTGCAGACCTTACGCTGTAGGAAAGATGCCGCTCCGGGTGTGAGTGAGGCTTTTTCTGGCATTCTTGTGCAGCCCTTTTAGCTTCACGGAGAAAGGAAAGAAAGCTGAGGAGGAAATTCAGGGTTTCCCCATTGTGAGCAAACAGCCTGAGCTATGGAAACGAACACGCTGTGGAGTAAAAGTGGTTTGAAGTCACAGAGCTCACAAAGCAGACGAGAGAAAAGCTCGGCAGTCAAAACCTTACACATGAAAAGCGCTCTGACTACCACAAAGTGAAACAGTGGTCCAGAAACGGGCCAGAAAGGAGGTGGGATGTGGGGTAATAAGGGCTGGGAGAGGCTCGGGGCACAAGGCTGGTGAGAGAGAGGGAGGAAATGAGTTGGACCGGGCACTGCCTGGCAATGAGCAGCGCACCAGGAAGACAGAAGGGGGAACCTACGTTACTCATTTCTGATGGTTTGCGGGTGGGAGGAAAGATTCTTTTGAAGCCCTTTGGGTTTTCAGTCTCGTGCACTGAGGTACAGGTTTGTTTCTCCGTGTCACCATAGCAGGCTGATCCCCCAGCTGTGGATCCAGCTCTCCTTCCCTGGCCCCAGGCCCCTTTCTCACTGCACCAAGCTGTGCAGTCAGTGCTTCAGGGAGTGAATTCCATCAAGCTGCTCTCCAGGGAACCTTCCTTACTGAGAGAGAAAGCACACGGTGGGGAGACTGGCCCAGGGAGAGAGGGAAGGAGATGAGGCTTGGTTAGAGGCAGCAGCTCAGCAGCTGGGAGATCTTTCAGTTGGTTTATATTTCTGACTCTGCTTGAGTTTTGCTTTACAGCCTCCAAAGGCAACGAACCAGGATCCTTTCCTCCTTCTTGGAACGTCTGCTTGGGATTTTCAAGGGGGCTCTCGGGAATCCCTGCTTCCCCACAGGCTGCAGCCTCTCCCTGCGAACACTCACGCACAGCTCCATTCCCTTCAGCCACACAATGCAAATAAAGACGTTCGGAAGGCTGCCCTGTTGCTCCTTGCAAAAGGTCCAGCTGGGTTCTGTCACAGCCCAACCCTCAGACACACACACACAGCTCCAGGCCACCCTTTGTGCATCGCTTGCCACAGTGTGCTGCTTCCTAAGCCAGATTAAAGTGCTTCTAACTGCAGGCTGTGTACGCTAAGCCCCCAAGTGCCCCATCTGCTCCAAGAGACCTCGAAAATGAAGGAAGGCACTTCCCAGTGGGGAAAAAAATGCCAACCCCGTGCAAGCGAGGTGGGGAGAGAGGGATGGGACTGGTGGGCAGCAGGATTTTTTCCTTTTTATTCGCAAGACGACACGTAAAACTGCGTGCAAAAGGTGCACTCGTGTGTACGACCGTGTGTGCATAAAGTGTGTATAGGTTTCATTGCATTCTCGGGCTCGCAGACGGCTGAAGTCCCGGTTCCGCCGCGGGTTTCGGGCACAGAGCAGCCGCTGCAATGCAATGCAATGCAATGCAATGCAATGCAATGCAATGCAATGCAATGCAATGCAATGCAATGCAATGCAATGCAATGCAATGCAATGCAATGCAATGCCCCGCGCAGACACGGGGCGGCGCCCGCAGCGACCACCCGCTGCCCCCCCCCCCCCGCGCCAGACTTGCTCATTTGCATGCACGCCGAGGATTGGATGGCGTCACCGCGCGCGTCACTCCTGACGTCAGAAGCCTGCCGGCCAATAGCTCTCCGAGCGCCACGCCATTGGCTGTCTGCTGTAGTGTCAATCAGGGGTGATTTGCATGCCGGGCGCGCCGCCGTGGGAGCGGAGCGCGCCGGCGCGCACACCCGCACGTCACAGCGCGGCACCGCCGCTGTAGCGCGTTCGTGTCAGTGCTACGTCACAGCCTCTGCTGGGCGGAAAGGCAGAGTGACCCAGCGGCGGGACGTGCACGTGTGTGTGCGGGACTCACGATCAGAGGGAGGACATGGGCGACGGGAACTGCTCCTCCGAGGCGGAGGACTGCTGTGGGACGCGCCCCGTGCAGCAGCGACACAAAGGGAGGGGGGGGGGAGGGCGGCAAGCCTCAGCCGCTCACTTACGGCACCTGTCCGCCCTGCAGGGCCGCCCCTTTGCAGCCCCCGAGCCGTCATCCCGCGCCGCGGCACGTCACTACTGGGAACACCAATCAGCGTGCGGGCCGTGGAGCGCCGATCGGCGATTTACGCGCCGGCGGGAAACGTTGCGGCAGGATAGGAGGCTGCCCGCTGCTGGAAAACTGCAACGCGCCCTACGGGGCCGTTCGCTCCCCGCAGCCGTTCGGGGATGAGTTTAGGGTCGGTTGTTCATTTATTTGTAATTAAAAAAAGACCGTCCCGGCCTCCTCCCCTCCTGGCAGAACCCAGCAGCATTCCGGTGATGTCACTGGGCGGAGCCGTTCCGTCACGAGGAGCCTCCAGCCGGGTGCTGGAATTACCCCGTAGACCTCATTCCCTGTGTACGTTTTCCCTTCTTCTGCAAATAAAGCAAACACGAGAGGGCGTCCGCAGCCTTTGATCCGCGCCGCGTACCGTCAGGAGAACAAACCGTGAACTTCAAACGGGGCGGACAGTTCCTACCCTTCCTACCCTCTTCGAACGCGGCGATAAATCACAGCCCCCCCACTTCCCCCAGCAGAGCCAATCGGAGCGGCGCTCCCCCAGCGTCGGGCCGGCCGGCGGGTCCGAGCTGAGCTGCGATGTTATAAATCACCGCTGTCCATCCATCCCCGCGGGGGGGGGGGGGGTTGGCGGTGCGGGCACCGTGAAAATTCACTTCCTCGCGTTAAGTAAACCCAACACCGAAATGCTGTCTGGCGATCTGTCTGGGAAAGGTTACGGCGTGCTAAAGATTTGGAAAGCTCCATCAAGCTGTAAAGGTTATGAAGTAGGGCTTAAGGCTTATCAAATGACTTCCCGTGCCGGGACAGCCTTTTACACCGAAGGGAAAACCCGGAGCCTGTGATCTTTGCAGCCCGAGCCCATAAACGTGTTTGGGGAGGGATTGTGTTCTCTACCGCTTTATGGTATCGCTTCTGTAACACGTCATTTCAGTCTGCTTTTCAGGAGCCGGGATCTGGCCGTAAAACTAATGCCGGGCAATTAGGCGCGGGGCCGTGAAACCGCGCGGGACGGGGGGGACCCCGCCCCGAAACACTGGGGTGGGGAGAGGGGCCGGGGGGGGTCCGCGGTGCGGGGTTTGTATGGGGAGCTTTGATCTGGGCGAGTGTCAGAGCCCTGCAAGCCGGGGCTCAGCTAACACGTCGTTACGGCAAACAAATTTCTGCAGGCAGCTTTATGGCTTTATTGTCTATGGCACGAATAAAGTCGGGGAATTAGCAGGTTAAGGGGGCCGGTGGGGAGGGGGGAGAAGGGGAAGAGGGGGGGGGGGCAGGAACCTTGGCTGAAATAAAGCACACATCTGTTTCCAGGAGAAAATATGGTAAAAAGCACACGGGGAGCCTGCGTGCGGTCAGGGAGAGCTCCGCGACGTCTGCCGCCTCCTAAGTGGCCCTTAAGTGGGTATTTACATTCATAACAGTTGCTGTTATTCGAAACAATATTTTTATAATGATCAGCGTGTCGCGTATTGCTGCAACGCATCGAAAAGAGGTAGAAAACGTGGAAAAACAACAACAAAAACACCTTATTAAATGCCAGCTCGGGTCTTTAATGGTTCAAATGCTTCGTGAGCCAAAAAGCACCGCTGCAAAGAGTGGGTTTTGCTGGGGAACCTATAGCGAAAGACACCCGAAATCCGAGCTGTTCCCCCCTCTGACGGCCCTTTGGCAGCGCGGGGCTGTACGCGTGGGTACCGCACGCACTGCGCGGTGCTAACGGGGCTCCGAGCTCCGCGGCTCAGTGCAATGCACGGGGCCGGAGCCGGGACGAGCGGGGGGAGCCCCGCGGGAGGCGGAGGAAGCCCGGGGGGATATCCCTGTTTGCTTTCCTTTGATCCATAGGAAATAGGCCCCGCGCTGCGTGACCCATTAAACTAATAAGATTATAGAGATCAGCGAGAGGGAACGGGGTCGCTAATGGCTGCCAGCTGGCCCTGTCCCGGCGCTGGGAGGGCGGCTGGGCAGGGCCGGGTGGCGGCGGGCGGGCGGACCACACACCGGCGCCGGCAACGCGACGGAAGCGCCCCAGGAGCCGGCGGGAGGCCGCGAGCCGCGCGGGGCGGCGCGACGTCTGAGCGCGCCTTCATGCATACACAAATTACGCGGCCTCTATGCAAATGAACGCCCCTCCTCTATGCAAATGAACGCCCCTCCTCTATGCAAATGAACGCCCCTCCTCTATGCAAATCGACGTCCCGCCTCCGAGGGGCCACGCGGGGCGGGGAGGAGGGGCCGGCTCTTAATTTGAATGGCTCCGCCCCCAACGTGACGCCGCTCCAATGAGCGCCGCCGCCGTCTCGGGTTGCGGGTGGGCCCGCCCCCCGCCTTCCCCGCCTCCCGACGGAACGCCTCCTTGCGCGTCACGCAGCCAATGGCAGCGCGGCATGCAAATAAAGCCGAGGGCGGTGCGGGTTTCCTCTCAGCCGATTGGGCGGAAGGCGCCGCCTCCGGGAGGGTGGGAGGGGACGGGCCGCTATTGGTCGGCCGTCAGGGCGGGCTCCACCCCGCGGGCGGGCGGGGCGGTGTGACGCAGTGAGAGGCGGGGCGGGAGGCGGGAGGCGGGAGGCGGGAGGCGGTCTCCGCCTGAGGAGGCGACGCCCTCCTGAAGCCGTCAGCGCTGCCCCCATCCCGTTCGCTTCTCGAGGTTGATATTTTATGCTGTTTGAGGTGTTATGTTTCGAAGCTTTGTGAGGAGGCGTTGGGGCGGTTACCCCAGAACTCCCCTTGAAGTGACAGCGCTGACAAAACGTCCCTACGGGCGATCGAATGGGGCTGTCAGAGTGCCGGTGTGCAACTAGGAGATCAATAACGAAAGCACACGAAGAAACGGCTTTCGTGCCCGTCCGTGGGGCCGCTCCGGGTCCTTGATGAACCCCTTTGCCGTTGGCATCGCCCTGCTCCGTGCCGGTGTCACGGTGTCACTGTGTCACTGTGTCACGGTGTCACTGCACCGTAGGAGCCCCGTGTTGCTGCCCCAACAACGAGACACTGCTCTCCATGCCGCTGAGAGCCCTGTCTCGCCTTGCTTTAGTGCTGTCCCGAGCCTCGCTTGGCTTTAGCTGCCATTTAGCTGCTTTAGCTGCCATTTAGCTGCTTTAGCTGACGTTAGAGATAGAAATAACAGCGCGGCGCGAACGAGGTGCCGCAGATCCCGACGGGGCTCTGAGCAGCGTTGGGTACCTTTGTGGGCAATAAAAAGCCATCAGCTGGTGATACCGTGATGGACATCCGTATCCATTCGTGGGTGTGTGAACCAAAGAACTGACTTACGTGGCTGGAGGGGGAAAATATCTAGTATTTTCAGCTCCATAATTGCCTGGTTTGACGTTATCTGTTGTTGTCGCCTATTTGGAGTCAGCCGGGACCGACAGCTGGCTGAAGGAGAGCACTGAATTACGTAGGCTGCTTTTCTAATCGCCAATGTTTCGACCTGTTTTCTTTCTGCAGGACGACAGCTCGTCTTATTCCCTGCTGCATCCAACCCGATAAATACAAAGATCCCGACGGATGCAGATGGGGATCCTCACAGCCACTCTGGGTTACACAGAGAGAAACTGCACGCAGTGCTTCGCAGCCCCACGGGATGATTCACATTAGGAAAGACCACTTGAGGTGGTGTAACGTTATGTATAACGCCGAGGAGTGAATAAGCACGGGATGGGTGGCAGCTCTTTGCTGTGCGGGGTGCTGCTGCTCCTTTCCTTAGCTTTTATTCGTTGTGGGTTTTTCGTTGCTTGGTTTTGCTTTGTGTTTGCCGTGCGTTCCTATTAGCGTGCTTCGTCCGGCTGCTTGAAGACACGACGTTTGGCAGGTGATGTCTGCCCCGCGTATGTTAGAGATGCATCTTTTCCTTTCACCTTTATTGCTTTCGTTGCCCAAGGAGAGCAAAACTCTGCTGCTTATTGCTACGGAGGTACAGGAATGCTTTGCCTCCGGGAAATGCTGCCTAGCAGCAAGATTTAACTCCCAGTTTCTGTTCCAGCCCTGGGAAAGCAGCAGGTGGTTCCGGGGGGGGCTCTGAATTACCCACTCAAGGTTATGCCTTTCACGTGTGTATCCTTCCTGTTCACTTCAAGCCCTCTGAACTAATGGAAACTCGCTTAATACACCTTACCTTCACCTCCTGGAGAATGGCCAATGTGCTTTGTAAGACTGCAAATATGACGTGGTTACGGATATGAGCGGTGTCCCGGCCATTCCTGGAATAGAAACCAAGAGTAATTAAGCCCTGGAATCAGGAGGTCAGGATGCTCAAAACTCTGTTGCCGCATGAGATGTAATTCACGTGGTATCAGAAACTGCCTCTTGAGTCCTGCCCAGCTTCCTCTCACCCACAGGAGCTGCAGTTTTACTGCTCGCCAGGCCAGGGAAAGCAGGGCACCAAAATAATTCTTTATTCTGCTGCAGGAGGACTGGGAGGCTGTGACAGCACTGAAATACAGCTCCTGAGTACTGCTTCCCAAACCACATGGCAGCAAAACACAACGGATAGGAAGGAAGGGGAGTAGGAGAAGTGATGGCAATGGATGGGATCTTGGCAGTACATGAACTGCATTAAGCTCGGGTTACTGCTCCCTCCGAGAAGGAGATGGATGAGTTTACTTTTCTTGGCCACGGGCCACGTCCAGTATTTAAACAGAGAGTTGTGTAAATATTTGAGCGACGTATTTTAATCAGTCGGCATCTTCAGGAAGCCAAAATGTGTGGGTGGTTCTTTTGTTTGTCTGTTTGTTTGTTGACTGTCGGGAATCCTGTTCGATTCCAACAGAGGAAATAATAGGAAAGGGCAAAACCCCATTCTCCTCTGCCAGCCCGAGCACTCATGCAGTGTTTGTGGGGGCACAAGGGAGCTGCTGCCCATCCGAGGGGGGTGCCAAGGGCAGGAAGACTCAGGTTTGCCATCTGCTAACCACAAGGGAAGGCAGGGACCCTCAGCCCTGAGAGAGAGGTGGATTGGTGGTGCCTCTTCCTAGTCCTGGGCAGCCCAAAGCTTTTGGCTTTTCCCTGTGTCACAACGCCGTGCCCATGGAGGCTGGCTCCATGGAGGTAGGATCCGTGGTACTGCCCACCCGGGTGGGCAGAGAGGATGGCATGAAGCACACGTCTGAGGCCATCCGCTCTCTCCTTTGCCATAACATAGCTGCTCTTTGCCTGTTCCCCAGAGCTTCACTTGTGCATCGTTTCTAGTTTATCGCCTCCATCTTGTGAATATGGAGATGCTGCTACAGAAGTGTTGGTCCTCAGGAGTAAATATCACGCATTTTAAATGGCTCTCCTTGTCTTTTCCCTGCAGATATATTTTGTGCTAACGGGGAATCCAATCTTCGGCATGAACTCGAGAACAACATGATGAACTATATTAATTATCGGACCTGTTAGGTCTATTGTGGAAATAAATCTGCTGTGAACCAACATTTTCCCTCATAGGTTTTGCAGGGAGACAGTAACCCTTCTGCTGTCAATGAATTAATTTGCTAAAAGAAGCTGGAGTTCGTAGATAAATCTTGAGATTATTTCTCATTTACATACCAGCTTAGCATTTATGTGCACTTCTATTTGTGCGATGCTCCTGGGGACAATCCAGGAAACAATATGAATCATCTCGTATGTAAAAAGCGGGCAACGATATAATGGAAACCAAATTTAGGCTTCTTAAATTAAAAAAAAGGGAAAAGAATTCCTTCTGATGGCTCCTTCTTTGTGATTACTTTGGATATCTGGCGTTGCATGAGGTTGGAGCCTACTTGGAGACAGCTCTCCGTGCTGAGATGCATTCAGCCCCTGTGTTATCCTATGGGGTGCTGCTGGGGGGCTGTGTGGTAACGTGGCTCAGACATAGGTCGTGTTTTCCTTCTTATTTGTGGGGAAGAAACCAGGTCACAAGCATAACCGAAAGCAGGACCAGAGTACTTCCTATTTCCTGTGGAGTCCCCAGAGCTCTAGTTTGAAACCAATGCTGTTGTTAATTAACGATTTGCCAGCTGTCTGCTCTAATTTTATAGCATTTATGTATGCAGAGCCATTGTGCCTGCAGTGCCTGCCTTAGAGTCCTACAAACTAGATGTAATGATTGCAAATTCAGGATCGCACTTAGACATTCGTCTCTTAGTTTGGATGTGGTCTGTCTGTAAATAGTCTCACTTCAGCTCTTTACACCAAGAGGATGGAAAGAGGCTTATCAGGGATGTGCACTGGGACATTTCAGATGCCTTCATCTCAAATCTTTGCTTGACTTAGGGCAGCAGTGCATCAGGATAAAGGAGAAATGGCCTCCTTTGACTGGCTGTGGCAATGCAGTTCGCACTGACCAGCTCCATTTTGTCCCAGCAGTTACCATCGGCTGCAAGTCTGCTTGTCTTCTCCACGTTCTCTCCTTTGAGGGCTTGTGTCGGTGCTGGGCTGTTAAACAGCTGTGGCATTTCTGCCAGAAAAAGGCAATATTTATGTACACACATTGTACAGCTGATAGAGTGGGACGCCGCTACTCCGGAACTGATTAATCTGAATGGCTGGGTTGGTGTTTGGGCTCATACTGACCACCCGCTGCTTCCAGTTCCTCTAAGAGGTTTATTATTTTTTCATACCTACTCCTTGTAGTTATTGTTTAACTTTCGTGTTACTCGCTGGAGCCAAAATACTCTTTCCTAGTGGAAAATGGGTTGATCTAAAACATAAACCTTACTTAAAGAACGATGGCTTTCAATTGAGCACAAATAAGGAATACACTCCGACAACGTCACAGTCATTCTACTCTAAGCAGTGATGCGCAGTTCATGCCAGAGGATTTTGCCTCCCTTCCTGCTCTTTTCCCCTCCCACCCAACCAATTCTTTTCAATATTGACCAGGTTGGAGAACAATCCAATTCACAAGGTCAGGACGGGGGCACATTTCCTGACCTGCTCGCCCCCACGTCTTGATAATCTAGAAATGAAAATCAATTCTCGTCTTGGAGCTTGTGAGGAGCTCATAATTGCTTTAGACCAAAGCACAGAGTGCCCTGTTTTTTCTGCCACCTTTCAATTCTTGGAGATGGGGATGTCATTTTTCACGTCGGGTGCACTGTCAGGATTAGATTGCTTAGTAACCAAGTAGAAAGACTTTTGCTCACGAGGAGATTTCTTCTCATCACTGTAACCTTTTGCTCAGGTCCAAATTCCTTTTCTTTTCCTTTTCTGTTGTTTTACTGCTATCCGCAGAGACGTCACAACACATTATGAGCACGTTATTAATGGAGAACATTTATGTTTTCCTCTCAGGACCAAACACAGAGCTCCTCTATAGCAGACAGAACCAGTGGAACTGCAGAAATAGAAAGAAGGACTACATTTAGTTCTTCGGCCTTTTCTTTACTTTGTCCTTTCTGCTGTGAATAATACAGTCTAGTGTGTAGAATTACCCTTTCTCAAAGTATATATTTTAGCCAACTAAAGTAAGACTTGGTGTCTTTTCCATTTCCAAGCTGAACAGATGAGTTTGTATGAGCCCTTGCAGTGCCAGCTGCCTGATAGGGCTTACTGGTGCTCTGACAGATAGGTTACGGGTCAGGGCCGCCAGCAGTGTCCAGCAGTGCAGAGCACCTGCTTTGGGCTCCCTTTGGTGAGGTGTCCTGTAGGAGCCTGAAGCTTCAGATCTTTAACCTTGTCTGTAACCACCTACAAAACGGGGAACAAAAGAAGGATCCATCTTTTTTTTTTCTTACCCTCCAAGGACCTTATGGGGAAATTTTAGTGATGTATCATTCGCTTTCCAGCATGTTTTCCTCTCTTTTCACCCCATGAGAATGTGTACACCCACTTCCTTCCGCCCTAATCAGAAGTACCTTTGTGATAACAGCAAGTATCTTTACCGCTGGTTTCCTTATGCCTCATGGTTGTCATCCAAAGAAAGACCATCCTCACCTTCGGGGAAGAAGACCATCTTTATGTGGGTTTTCTTCTTGACATTCGGAGAAGTGTTTTTCTAACAGCTTCAGCATTTCCAGTAGTACAGGTATCCCATACAGCTGCATTCAAACTAAAGAGTCCTATCCCCGCTATTCTTCCACTGCTAAGGTCGTGGTTTGGCCAGAAGGGTCATTTAGACGAGCAAAGAATAAATTACATAAATACATATATATAAAAAACAAAGAAAACCAGTTTCTGAACACATATAGTTCAAGTGCCGGAACGGCTTTTTCTTCATTTCTTTGTTTTGCCTTTGATAATTACGCTGCATCCCTATAATATATTCCGCACTAAATTATTTATATGCACTTTCAACCTCGGCCCCCGAGTCACATTGTTATTTCTGATTGGGGATCATAAACATACTTCCTCTTTAACACGTCCCTCGAGGAGTGACAAAATAAAAGCATCCATCACTGCCCTCCTTCCCTAGCAGTGGTTGCTCAACCCCGGTTTTTACTGCTAGTCCTCACTCCCATGCACTGCATGGAGCCAGCTGGGCCTGTGGATGTCTGGGCACGGGGCACAAGGCAGAAGGGATGCTGATTTAGTGCCTCATATTTGGGATCTCCAGCCTGAGCTACCTGGGAGTGTCCAAGCACAAGGCAACCTGGAATTCTCTTGTTTCCATGGCGTTTAGTCACACTGAGCTCCTTCAGAGGCAGCGAGTGCCTCAGACCTTCAGCACTGCCAAGGTCCCGCTAACTGCTGTGGCTGCTGGATGTTGATCCAGATCCAAATCCCCTTGGAGACGGAGCCCTCCATCTGTACGTCCTCGCTTGGCAGGCACAGTATTTACTTCTGTGTTTTGTACTTGGTGCGCACGGCATTATGTACGATGCGGGTAGCACGAGCGGTAGATAAATCTGCTTTCTGCTTCTGACACACAGCGGTACGGCTAATAGAAGAAAAATGCTTCGGAAAAAAAAAAAAGAAAAAAATAATAATGTTGTGTAAATCACGGTTCATTTTGTAGAAGATTAAACAATAGTTCGGTCCCACGGGATATCCCTGAGCAGATGAAACATTAACCACGGGCTCTTAAATGTTTTATAAACCTGCAGCGTTCCTGCAATGGTGAAATAGAAGAGGTGATTTATAGGGCAGCGGGCAGGGAGGGCTGGCTCCCCTGGCACAGACCCCAGCTCGCCAGGTAAGGCAGGTAAACCTCATGCACCCAAAGCTGGCGTGATGTCAGTTTGTTCAGTGACTTGTAATGCAAACACGAGGCGGGCTGCCCTTTGTACCGCAGCCATCTGGCAGCCCACGGACGGTTCCGGACACGACCCGCCCCGGGCGCGCAGTGGGGGATGTCATCCCCTGTCTGTCCGGCAGGGGGCGCTGTGGGACCGCTCAACGGCAGCGGGGTCTGCGCGCATCCTGCGCCCCGCCTTGCGCTTCCCTTGGAAAAGATGGTGGTCGCGGCCGGAGCGGATGGGCTCAGCAGTGGCCAAGCCTAACAGTATTGGTGCCAAAGTAAAAAGAGCGATGCAGATTAGAGACGCATCCCGGATTGTTACAGCGGGACTTTCGGAATTCATTAAAAAGGCCCGAGCCTATTTATTTCTGCTAGCAGAGTCAGCAAAAAGCCAAGCACTGCTTTAAAAGATGCCGAGCAATTGCCTGTGTGTGTGCCCGCCGGCTCGCCGTGCTCCTCCTCCAATGCCTTTCAGGAATCAGGGCTCGTACACCCACCTTAGATTGTCGTTTGACGTGGCTTAAGTCTGGCCACGTGTAAACGGATGGCAGTGTAAGATGAACTGAACAGCACGGCCCAGCTGCCCATTTCTGCAGTGCACCCGTGGTATTGATCCGTGTGCTTCTGGAACTGAGAGTTACATTGAACTTGCCGCGCTGCTGGCTGGTTGATAACAGAGGGATGCAGCTGGCGTGCTTTGTTTCCGCAGTGCAGCATTGCTCAGAACACCCTAATGGAGCGCTGGGTGAGCTTGGGGCACCTGCGCCTTGTTGTCACACCAGGCTCGGGTGCTTCTGCATTGCAGATAAAAGTGGAGAGGGAGGATGGAAAGGAGGACAGTTGCATCGAGCCTTTAGCACAGACGTCACCAAGCGGAGGAATTTGTGCAGCGACCCAAAGAAATGCAGAATAAACAGAAAATAGCCTAGAGAGCTGTCCATAGGGAAACTTAATGGATAAACCTTTGGAGATCACACCCCGCACTGCCTGCCAGACCTGGAGTTTGGCACATGTCAGATGTAGTGCAGGGGAATTTTTCTGCTGCCTCAGCTTTGACTGTGCAGCCAAACTCTCTTTCCCTTCTCGTGCTCCTCCAGAGCACCTCTATCACCTCTGGAGCTCTATGACTGCTGTCAGGCCTCTGCTACTTGCAAGTGGGAAGTCACCATCGATAGGTGCCTTTTGTCCTGCATGCTTTTTCCTCTCAAGAGACAGAGATCTGGTGTTGGCAGAGCAGGGGGCATCTATGGCCAGTGAGGGTCTCGCCGCATCAACACTTTCAGACTGATGTTGTTCATCCTAGTTGTGTCACATTAGATTCCACAGGATAGCACTTATCCTAGAATCATTGTGGTTGGAAAAGACCTCTAAGGTCCCCAAATCCAACCACCAACCCATCCCCACCATGCCCACTGACCACGTCCCTCAGTGCCACGTCCACACAGTTCTTGAACCCCTCCAGGGACACTGACTCCACCACCTCTCTGGGCAGCCTGTGCCACTGCAGCACCGCTCTTCCTGAGCAGAAAATGTTCCTAATATCCAACCTGAACCTCCCGTGACACAACTCCAGGCCATTACCCCTTGACCTATCACTATTTACCTGAGAGAAAAGGCCAGTTCCCACCTCACTTCAAGCTCCTTTCAACCTAGAAGCTCCTGAATGCTCTTTCCTTGTGAAAACTATAGCATAGCCTCAGCTGGCTGCGATGTGCACTGAAGTCCCCCTCTGTTAAATTCTTCACATCTTACAAAATCAATTCACGTGGACTTACTTACTCTGTGCATGTGTAGGCTGCTGGTCTGCTAGGAACTACATCAGAACAAGCCAACTCATTCCACAGAGGTAGAGAAGAACCTGGTGATCAAATAGCAGTGAGTCCAGTCCCACAGTGCTTCCACCCTCGTTACTCAGGTAAGACTCTGAAGAGTAGGTATTTTTCAGCCCTTTCTTCTGAGTTAGCAAAGGAAATTTCTGTTGCCTCTCTCGTTTAGCAAAGCCTTTCTAAATCCTGCAAAGCCTTTCGGTTTATTACAGGATATTTACAATGTGGGAAGTACAGAGTCTGTGACTAAGAGACTGCTCATGACAACAACTCATTATCTTGCAGTTTATAATGCATGATTATCCATGGGTTATTGGTTTTCTTCTCTGAGTGCATAACAGGACTTTTAGCAATGGAATTATAAGTGAGGAGCAGTGCGTAAACCTGGATAATCCCATATTTCTAGATGTTTGTTCACTTCTCCATGTATCATTTGAATATTCACACAAAACACAGGCAAAGTAAACCTGCTTTTTGTCCCCAGCTAAATGGAAATAGGTATTTCAGTTTCTTCTCATCACAGTCTGAACTATGGTCTGAATTAGTTTGTGTGGAGATTGATTTTTCTTTCCAAGTGTCAAATTCAGAAAGCGACAGCACAGTTTTATCACAGAAGTTATTTCTGTGTCAATCCATTGCAGTTTTCAAGGAGAAACAAGTAACCAAAGTAATGTACGGGATATTAATGGTAGATGGCAGAGTTTGAGTTGCCTTACAAGGCAGATTAGGAGAGTAGCAGTTATCTGACATCTTTGTGTTTCCACAAAACAGTTGCCCACCCAATAGGTTGCTATCCCCTCTGCTAACAGTGTTAGGTGAAAGGCCACCAGATGGATGGTTTGGGAGAGGGAGAATAGTTCTTAGCTAGCAAAGACTGACACTTCTGTTCTTCAGCCCATACTGGCCCAACTGCAACACTTACTGCTTCTTAGATGAAGCATCACAGAGCCTCATATCACTGCCCTGAGACAAATGTTTGTGGTTGCCTCTGAAAAAGCCAGCACCAGAACCAGGCAATTTTTTCATGTCTGAAGAGAAACTGTTGGTACAGATGCCTCCATAGGATGCATCACTGCCCTGGGAAAATCTTTAGCATCCCTCTCGGTGATCCTTCCCCTCCTCTTCAAATGCTGAAGGCATTACTGAGGGGATTCAGTGGCCTTGAACCAACTGAGAAGCCTGATGACGGCCCTTTGACACCAAGCCTTCATCCCCAAAGCGTGACTATAGGTATGGACGTGGATTGCTTCTGCTGGTCTCAGAATGGTGTTGCGATAGCCTTGGTCCTGCTCAGCCTGACTCTCTCCACAAGCTAGTCCTCCCAGTTAGAAAACAGTAATTCTGCTCTGTGCTGGCATTAGCTGCAAAGGGGAGAATGGAAGGAAGGGGCCCTGCATTGCCCTGTGGATGAAATACACCATCCCCAGCAAGAGTGGGTGGCTGCTGCTGAGTAAAAATGTAGCATCAAGCTCTGGTGCATCTGGAAAGAGAGACAGAAGGGCAGCTGCTTCTGTTACTGGTTTGGCCTCATTACTCTGCATGCTGATGTGCCTTAGGATGTCATTGCTAGCTCTCAATTTTATAATCATGGGGAAACAGTAGCGTTTTAAGATCTGCTTCAAATGAATGTCCTATGCCGAATTTATTAGATTAGATTAACTCATTTTGCCTAACATTTTAAGGCATTTCTGTAAGAGATACTGAGGATGCCAGGATCTGATGAATGACCAAAATAAGAAATAACAATTTATTTATTTATTTATTTATTTATTTATTTATTACAGATTAGAGAAATGAATCACATTGGTCATATCTTAAAAGTCAAGCTCCCTTTATAGACATACAAAAGCAAGCCTCTCCATAAGAAGACAGTAATTGTCTTCAGCCCTCCAAATCCGAATGCCATTGCATGCACAGAACTTATGTATAATTACATGCAGACCTACAGAGTTCATTTGGGATGCTACAGGTGCAGTCAGCAAGGACTCTTGTTGGCTACCGCCCTGAACAACAAACCATTCCCACACACGGGCAGCTTTCCCAAACTCCCACACTCATTCATTAAGGACTGCTAATGAGAAAGATTGATGTGAAATGCTGAGATGGCATTGAAGCAGTCCTCATGTGAATGCATCAGCGTATCCTGGGTAGCAGGGATCCCTCACCTCAATGGTCTGCACCAAACCCGCAGTGCTAGATCCAGTCACTGACATAGAATCACAGAACCATCTGAGTTGGAAGGGTCCTTTGAAGGTAATCTAGTCTAACTCTCCTGCAGCGAACAGGGACACATACAGCTCTATTGGGTTGCTCCTATCCCTGCCCAGCCATGATTTGCTCCGTGCTTCGTAGAATTTGTTATTTCTTAATTATTATCTTTTTTGCATAGTTTGAGACAGATCAGTTGTTTCTCACATTCTCGTGCAAGCTGCTTTGTTCAGACCATAGATTTAAGGTGTTCTTTGTGCTCAGGAAATTGTGTTCCAAGCTCAAAGGTGAGCACAGAGCAGTTTGGTTTGACGGGTGCCTTCCCAGAACGTGGGCGAAGAGTTCAGGCCGGGCCATTTGCCAGGCTGGGAAATAAGAAATGATGGATCAGTGTCTTAAATCAGCATGCACAACAGCAACCACACATGCAGCGTATGAGTAGGATGATGGATTATACCATTTACCGAATGTGAAAGTTTGCTTTGATTATTTTCTCTCCAAAATTGAGGGTGAACGGTAAAACGGGCATAACATCCAGCCCTGCATTTGCTTTTCTTAAGAAGAATATTAAGATCTGACATTGGTACGTTGTAGGTAATACAGTCAGCAATAAGTGTTTTTAGTTAAGAAACTGTAAGGAAAAGAAAGGAGTACAGTTAATGTTCCTTCTGGGAAATCCTTCCGTTTTATTAAGTATCACCATTTATTAATCGTATCTAGGCAATTCCTGGCTTAATGGTACATTCAAAGTAGATTATTTGAAATTTAATTTGGAATTCATTCAAAACGCAGCCGTGTCATCATGTAGAAAAGTCTTCATTCTTTGGAGGTCTCATCTGTAGATTAACTCCTTTCCTCTCCATAGGAAAACCAACAGCCTTCGTATGCGAGAACGCAGTTAAAGTACTGGCACTGCAAAAGGATTTCTCAGATGCCTTTTTTTTCCATGTTTCTAGAGTTTCCTTGGAAAATATGCTGTCTGACCTCCTGAGGGAGCAAAGCATCTTCTCCACAGATTAGGCTGGAAAGCTTAGGAGGAAAGCAGCCATTTGCTTCGTTCAGCCTTGTGCTGTGTGGGTTGCTAACGTGAGTTTCTGTAAAATGGAACCAGCTTCAAGTACCCCGAGTGATTCCTATCAAGCACTGACATTTCCAGATAAGGAGAACATGAGCTCCTACGTTGTCTTTCTTGTCAGCTTCAGCAGGCTGATTCTTAGTCCTCTGCTGTGCAATATTGCTGCGTATTTACCCTTGCTTTTCTTTCAGTACTGAACGACTAGAATTGCTGGGAGGATTTCTACATTGCATAGGGAAGGAAATAACCTTTTTATTTATGAGACAGAAACGGTGCAGTAGAACAAACAGAAAGTGTAATTTTTATATGTCTGGAGTTAAGGAGCAGAGAGTGTTATGAGGGCAATTTAATGGGACAAAGGCCCCTCAGGTATGTTAAACTCTCAAGAGGCAGCTGAGAGAAGGAAATTAATTCAAGAACGTCTTGCCAGCCAGGTTATTGATATTAGGAGTGGAATTCACCAAGAGCTGCGTGGGAGGGAGAAGCCTGGCATTGTTGGCTGCTGTGTGAAGTGGGCATGGCCAGGAGCTGGCATCCCTCAGCCTTGTTTGCTGCTGGATCCTGGTGAACATTGTGCTTTTTAAGGTGCTTTTCTGAGGGTCAGAGCCGGTCCTTGCCGTGGTGATGATCCAGCCCAGCTGGACCAGGGCCCCGCTTCTGCCTGTTCCGTGCACCTGGTTCCCAGCCCACGGGCAAGCAGGGATGCACAGCAGTGTCAAAACCAGAAATTTCACATTTGTCATCATGGTTTCCTGAAGGACCTCAGTTGGCTCCAGGCAAGCACTGGTGGAGGGACTCAGTACAAGGACTGATGAGGGGCACCCTGTCTTCACATCATGCTTCTTAGAGAGGCTCTGCTGGTGGCTATCTGAAGTCCTGCTACGCTGCTGAGGGACATCAAGTCATACCTGCTATTAGGTTCCCCTCACTGCAACAACAACAGAGGTCCCAAAGCATCTTCTCTCAATTAGCTCAAGGAGAAATGACACTTCACCACTTGTGTAATGAATCCAAATAACATTTAACATTCACTTAATACTGCGTTTGGTTGCTGACCACAAAATAACATGAAGCCAATAGAGATTTGCGGTTTTGACGCCACAGAGTAAACCACTTTGTTTATCACTGAATCCCAAAGCTGCTATCATCAGTACCCACTGGTGTTATTCCTACAGCAGCCTTAGTTACACAGGAAAGTGGGCACCATATATAAACCCATATCCAAAAAGTGACCATTGCCACAAGTAGCATCTCATGAGAGATATGCAAGACCGTAGCACTACTTAATTGCCTTCTGGATGTTTTTTCATAGGTTAACTATTGTTATTGCCCCAGTCCTTTTCTGATCATTATGAAAATATGTCAGTCACTGTTCCCTGTTGCTCTTTCCTTGCTCCGGTGAGACGGCAAGTCTTTGCAGCACTGGCAAAGGATTGCCTTTTGCAGGTACTGGGTGTTTGGACATGCAAACAAGGGCCTTGATACAATAACACCTTTTATTCACAGTGCACCTTTTTTCCCCCCATTTGAACACCCTTGGAAGCCAAAGCTGTTCAGAAGGTGGGTTGCTTCTGCACTCAGATGAGCCTCTTTGGCTTTTGGGTTGGCATGGCACACAGACACTGGTTTTCCACAGTGGGCCTCAACAGCTGGCACTAAACTGTGGAGTCCAATGCTGTGGTGCCCAATGCTGTGGAGCATCACAGCATTGCTAAGTCCCAGTGATGACCACCTCTGGCATATTGAGCAATGTATTAATTAGGGACAGTACAAAACAGAAAACCATAAACTGACAGGGTTACTGGTGCAGATTGTGCCCATGGCCCTACGCAAGATTGCCTTGTTGCTGCAACTATTTAGCAGCAGCCTTTCCATCCTGCCTTTTAAATTAGCTGGTGCCAAACTGCTGCAGGCCAAAAGCAGCCATTTCACATTTGGCTGCTACCTGTTACCATTCCTTCCCTTCCCAGTGAGCACATGCTTAACCCCTGTGGGATCTGCTCTATTTCTTTCCTTTGGCGGTCGCATTTAAGTGTATTGTATTTAAATCTTTTGTGTTGTCTAGTTTGCACTGTGAGTGTTGAAACAAGGCTACAGCAGAACACCTGAATTAAATCTGCGTTGCAAAAGGCTGTTCCCCAGTCCCTTGGCACAGCCAGAGGAGCAGCCCTTTAACAGGGAGGCCCCTCAGAGGAATGGCTTTGGCACAGAGAAGAGCAGGGATAAAACCTCCAACAAGTTCCATCAGGAGAAAGCTGGATCATCTGCACCAAGAGCCTGCACTCAGCATGAGGTCAGCAATGCACAACTGACTTCCCATGCTCTTTGACTATGCCTCCCTAATACAATTGGGGTCATTGCTGAACCAGCATCAGAAGAAACCCCAAGACACACAAAAGCTCCCCAACACATTGTGGCAATAGAAGCCACATTTACCTCCTGACAGACCTGCTCCAGAGCTGCAGCCCTGCTCACTGCCCATGCTGCATCCTCAAAATACGATAGGTTGTCACAGAACAGGTAGGTCTCTGGTTTAGGTGCAAATTTTGCTCCATAGTATTTGTGTTAGATGCTTCACAGAGTAGATCTGCAACACTAAGTCTCTTCTCTGTTTATATTCAACCTGCATCTCAGGCATTTGTTAATCTAAAGTATTTTCCAGTTCATTTGGGCAAGCACAAGGAATGTGTTACCAAGTTTCAGATAACTTTCGTTCATGAATGGGCATGCAACTTCTCACACCTAAGGATTAAAGCCAAAGCTGCTCTCTGTTTGAATACGTGTGCACTTTGTTCTGTTACCAGCTAACCCACCAGACCTCCAGACAGTTCTTGAACACCTCCACAGGCGGTGACTCCACCACCTCCCTGGGCAGCCTGTTCCAATGCATCTCCACTGGCATAGAAGAAGTTTTTTCTGATATCCAACCCGAACTTCCCCTGGTGCAACTTGAGGCCATTACTTCTTGTCCTATCACTGTTACCTGAGAGAAAAGGCCAACCCTCACCTCACTCTAAACTCTTGTCAAGGAGCTGTAAAGAATAAAGAGTCCCAGAAACAACTCTCACATGCCACAGCTGGTTCTGTTAACACATACCTTCAGCTTCTCCTGTTCTGCATTAAAAGGTGGAACTCACAGATATCTGGCACCTTCAGCCTTGCTTGCACATTGACGTCTCAAACAGACGCAACCTGAACAGCTTTTACCTCACACCCAGCAGCTATTTCCAAAGCTGCTGAAAGCCTTTGCACATCTCCTGGCATCCCTCCTTCAGCCTTCCTGCCTGACGGTGCCTCTCTGAGGCAGGCAGTGTACTAAATTCCTTTATAAAAGGCTCACACGTATTGTCTGAAGTAAGATTTTGGTGATGTAAATTGTGTTCACAGAGGCCCTTCTGTAGGCCACATGCTTGAAAAAGTGACATAGACGACAAAGCCTAAAACCATACTTAGGCATATACATGCGTTTTACATGATATATGATTATCTAAATATACACATGTACATTCTTCCTCTCCCCAGAAACAGTTCATGAAGTAGAATAAATAGCATCCATTTGGAATGTGCGATCCTACAGCGATTCCTCTCCCAACTGCTTTATTTCCTTTCTGACTGCAGGGAAGTACTTCAGTCTTGGGACTATGAAATCCAATTGGTAGACAGAAGAAATTGAGTTCTCCAGGTTTCTTTTCACATTCAGTACCTTTGAGCATGACTAAGTGGCAGCATTTCGCTGGAAGCTGTGCATAGCCAGCAGTGCCTCTACTGCACACTGTCAGTCAGCTGGAGTGGTGACTGTCACAGCTACATTCACCTTCACGCATAAGAAGTGCTTTTAATGTGGTTTTACAGCACTTACAGTTTTAACATTATTCTAGCAATAAACCTCTGGTTTAACAGGAGCACAGAGTTAAAAGAATGGAGGGTAAGATAAATCCAGGCCTGCAATGCAAACATTTTGTGCTTTCAACAGCTTCCCTCGTTATGCTGCTGGCCGTGAAACCAGCCCCTGCAAAGCTGAAGGAGTTCAGTGATGCAAGCCTGGCTTTGAGCTACACCACCCATGTCCCTGCTTCATTCACATGCAGTTAAGACCTGCCTTTACTGCATTTCCCCCCCATCTGTTCACTTGATTCCAATTATAACTAAATCTAACGCGCAAATCTAAACAATGCAGTTCACGCAAGTAAACCATAGATCAGAAATGTAACCCAGAACTGGATGCTTCATTTCAAGCCAGGAACACACAATTTCAAGAAGGAAACCTTTTAAAAAAAAAAAAACAAGATTTAATTTTCATTGTATTTATATTCTTACTGCTTAATCAAACCCACATGGAAAACACGGCACTCCATGAAACTACAGAATTAACGTTCCAACAGACCACCCTGTTCTTAAGCCCAGAACTGATCCCCAGCTGAACAGGTTGTGCCCCCAACTGCCCATGTCTGCTTTCACTTTTCCTCTTGGCACGGCTGACCATCACACAACACCTCCTGCTTTCAGCTCTGCCTAGGACCGTCAGCTTATAAGCCCAAGTTGTCACCATCTATGTTGTATTTCTTCAAACAGTCACAATGCTTCCGTGTAAAACTTGCACCCCTTGCAGCTCATGAGCCTTCCTGCCTCGTTTAGCAATTCGTTACTCATACTGATTTTATTTACTGCGCAAGGGTTAAGAACAGCTCTACTTACTTGGCAGCACTCCATACAGTCTCTTCCTTCTCTCTAAAGATAGTTAACTATAATGGCTTTGTGTTGTGTTTTTTTCCCCCCCTCAATATCAACGGTTTGAGCATTGATGGTCCTCACTGGTTTAGCTTAGTTAATGGTATTAGAAATAATGGATTGCTATGGTATCATGAAAAGCCATGAGAATTCAGGATTTGGAGCCCACTTCATTTCCAATTAACGCACAGCAGAAATGTAGAGTAACATGTTATGCAAGTGAAGTATTTTATGCACATTACATCTCAGGTACTTATTAAAGCATCTCAAGAGGTAAGGGCCCCATTTGTATGCTGCAATTACAGGTGAAGCTCTTCAGTTCGTTCGGTCAATGCGCAGTCTGGCAGTTTAACATCTCAGGAAGTACTTACCAAATGGCAATCACAAGGACATCAAAGTTCAGAGCAGAACCCGAATCCTGCTCCTCTGGCAACTCATGGCACTTTTTGCTCTGCACCCTCTGCCTTCTCCCTAGCTGCACTCACAATCCCATTCCTGCCTTCTTCCTTCCAGTCCCTCAAGCAGTGCCTGTGTGAGAACACACCTGTGTTACCATCTCAGCAGCAGCACAAATGTTCTCCCATATATTTGCTCTTCAAGGCAAGGACTGCAAGAGCTCATCTTTAACAGCCAGTTAGTATGAAATGCACCTTTTCTCCACAGCTTGCTCTATGCCATCGGCTCACCTAACAGCAACACGGGGGACAGAAATACGACTGGAAACAAAATAAGAGCAGTCTCGAAAAGCAAGCAGCACAGATGCACTGATCTCCATTATTATTTGGAGCCTTCACACTTACATGATGCTACCTAGTGAGCAGCACCACCACTGGCCCTGTCAGCCTCACTTCCCCAATTCTTCCATGTTGCCATTTGCCCCTTTTTCTGCTTTGTGAAAGCTCTACACAGGTCTCCAAGCCTCAGTGCTTCTCCGCTCACAGGTGGGACCATGACTGAAGAGCAAAGCCCACTGCTTGGGACAGTTTAAGTGTCACCCAAGGAAGTGAAACATCTCTCTTCCATGAACATTTAATCCCATGTTTTATTATTTTGGACAGCTAAAGCAAGCATGGACTTTCTTTCAATGGGACTCAACTTTTGCTTTTCACACTTAAGCTAGTTAACACTCCAGAGTCAAAACTGATCATTATGTGCTTAATATTGATCTTCTGTAACCCTTCCTCCTCTCTGCCCCACTTTATAAAGGAAAGGGTTATTTTCATTGCCATAAACAGCAACAGAAGCAGCTGTGGGACAAGCCTGCAGAAAAGGTAAAATAATTCATTGGGTATAAAGACTGGGAAACAAAACCAAAGTATGAGAGCTGATTGCTGTATCTAAGTAGATTTCCCCCAGCTAAAACCATCCTTCCTGTGCCCCTCCCAGGGCAGCAGGACCTGAAGGAGCTGCTGTAGTGAGGTGGGATCTTGGGATGTGCTCCCAGGAGCTGGCAGTCAGTACAGTGAGAACAATGGCACTCACCTGGACAGCCCTAGTGACCCTAAGGCCTGCTGCTGGAAGGTCTCACATCACTGGGCTGGAGGAATGAGCAGGGCCTGCTCCCCTGACTACTCTTCATCGGTGATCTTTCACTACATTCCCAATGCAGGCACACTTTCCAACTCCCTCCACTTCAGATCAACCCATTTATTTGTGAAGTCCTTCTTGATTCCTAAAGCTTCTGTTACTTCAGAGTTCTCTCATTACCACAACTATTAACAGACTATCCCACTGTCCTTCTTAAGCAGATCACGGTACTAACTACTCCATGCTACAACTCACAACTGTGCGATGTATTAATTGCTCATACCTGTATTCAAACATCTACTTCACACAGCTGACAAAACACATAGTGTAGAGAGGCTTCTGCTTGCTTAGATGGGGCTACTTAAACACACTGTTACTCACTCGTGTGGGTCTCTGGTGAGTGATGTTCTCACAACTAGCAGACCTGCAAGTTAGTACAGACTTGCTACTACACTTCAATGACGTCAATGTACAAACAGCTCAACATACACCAGTGAGACTTTTATAATCAAAGTACAGCACTTTACTACAACTGAAAAGCATTTACAGCGGCTCTGCAGAAGGCCACGTGTTGCTGCAAGGACGTCGTTTTCAAAACTGGAAAGGTAAGAGCCATCAGATGAAAACTGGGTAAAACCACTGCTGCACAGAAAGCCAGTACTGCCTCACAGTCCAACCCAAATCAAAATGAAGTGGCAACCATTCAACCATTCATCAACAGCCTAATGCTTGCTATTCATAAAGCACAGGACTTTGTACGCTCACTTGTGAAAGTTATGCTGGTATAATCCAGCATGTAATTACTTTTGTATTGGCTATACGAAGCCAAGTTTCAGCTCCCTGAGCCTGCAGTTAATTACAGTGAGGTTTCAGTACAACACCTTGTGTCTTAAATGCAGGTTCAGCTGCACTGAGCTATTTTCAATACCATCAGCACCAGTAATTCAACAAATAAAGCTCAATCACATAGAAGGTTATTTCTGGAGTACAGTAAGCACAATTAACTGTAGTTGACTTTCTGGTCTGTTACAAAAAGCAAGAAAATAGCCTCACTTGAATAGCATTCGCCAATTTTTTTTTGCAAATCCAACTTCCCTCCCAAAATAAAGCAGAAAATAAGTTTGGGATTGCATAGCAGTTCCAGTTTGCACTAAGAACCCACATACTCTCAAACTCACTGCCCCAGAAGCAGTTCCAGCTATGCTATAGCATAGTTCCAGCTATGAGGCAAGAGGTACCACCGAGGTACCCCCATGGCTGCAGCAGCTCTGCTTCCCATTCTGCAGCTGACAATGCTGGCACACACAGCCCTGTGCGGGTAACGTGTATCCTGCAGAGCGCTTCCATCCTGCTTTCCTAAGACTTAGAAAAAGAAAGGGCCATCACTAACACTGAAAGCCAAACAAATGGAACTCCACAACCCACTGCAATACAGCCACGGTCACATAGCCTGCCTTGAGTGAGCTTCCACAGTGCTTCAGTTTGACTGGACCCAGAAGTGTTTCTTGAACATAGCTGCCCAGGCAACAGATATAAACACCCCAGTGTCACTACTGCTTTTTGGAGTCAGCTCATGACTTCCAATACTTTGTTTGTATTTCACTGGACCCTATGGTCTATTTATAAACTGTTTATCGTACAGTTGCTAGAAGTCAGCAAGTTTACTTCTGTTTTTAGTAAAGCGGCACAATTTAGTTCAATGAAAGCACACGTACCAAATTCGTTCCTTTCACCACTTTCTACAGCATTTTTAGGCTACAGATGGAAGCATTATATTTGTGCTTAAAAATTCACCAGCACAAAATGTAATCTCTGGAAGTCACAAGAATTGTCCTCGATGCATCATGCCCAGTAGCATCCCGAGACTAAGTACCCACAGGCTGTGCAGCTTGCCTTCAGACTGTACTCCCTTGGGCCATACCAGATGTGCTCAGCTTTCACTTTCAGACTATTTGACAGCAAGCTCCTTTCCTATTCTCCAGCTTCCAGAATAATAAATAGGTTGATGTCACTTCTTTGGACTCTGCCCCTTCAAATGAAAGGCTTGTTGGAAATCCATGTAATTTACTCAGCATGCTCATTTGCTGCTCTCCCAATTAAGAAAGGGATACAATTAGACACTTCAGGTTTTCAATAAGGACCAAAATGTAAAGCAGCAGGAATGTACCTCCAGCAACGTGTTACCTAAGAGAAATGGCCAAGAAGCCACTGGAAAATAAGCCGTATCGATGCAGTTATGTAGGTTGACATCCAGACTTTATTTTAAATACCATCGTGAGTTTTGGGGTGCTTCCTTGTTTGCTTTCTGTTCCTAAATAATTTTCCTCAAACATCATCCGTAATCCTCTACTGAATGCACGTTGCTTTTGGTACATGTTTCTGATGGCCAAAGTCAAGGCCAGAAAGTCTAAACTGCCATAGGACCATTATGATCAACACATTTCAAGACATGAATAAAGCACAAAACCTGAAGCGTGGAGCTCTTCTTTTAGCCCTACCCTTAAGGGCAGGCGACCTCCCATATCAAAGCAGATGTACCACCAAGAGGTCACTGCTCCAGTAGGACCTGCAGGACAGGAGGCACTGCGTGTCACAGGCATGAGGCAAGGACAAGCCAAGGGCCGCTGGGAGGTCAAGCTGCACTCACCTCGCTGTCACAGCTACCCAGCTTGAGCAGCACGGAGCTAAAGCAGGCAGAGAACTGGCTCCAAAAGCGATGAACTCTTTCTTCCCACTACGGCTGGACACAAGCCTGCTATTCATCCCTATTCTGAAGTTATAACTGGGCTGAAGTTACACTGAACTAAGCTAAAATATGAGCAAGCTACATTTAACCTAAAGAAAAACACATATGCTCATTTCTGTGGGTTTTCAGAACTATAATCATCTACAGCTTTAGCCAGCAAATCTGAGAAAATCTTTTTCAGACCTACTGCCCTCAGAAAGTCTACTTAGTAGTACAGAAACTGGACGTTTCAATTTGCACTATGTATCTCATTAGGCTGGAACCACCCCTAAATCAAATACAGTGGGACTACAGCCCCAGCAATACAAGGTGTTTCCCTATAACCGCACTGATCAAACAGTTACAGACACCACAATTCCGAGCCCTTTTTAGCAGACGTCACACTGCACAACATAAAGCAGCAGGCAATTGGCCAAAAATGGTTAGCAAAAAGGATTCCTTAAACCTCCAGCATCCAAATATAGCCCTAGCTGGTCACATGGGCTGCCATACAGTAAGTGCTCCTCACTTTACCTACCCTCTGATTAAACGGTTTGAGCTAAAAGATATGTACTTAGAATAGCATTTCAGCTTCCAGCTCAGTTCCATGAAGTATATCATCTAGTTGTATCTTCCACGGTCAGACAGGCAGGAAAGAAAAGTTAGTTTAGGTTTTCATTGAGCCCAAAGGGGTTGATTAGTTACACAGAACAGAATATGAGCCACCTAACACACATATATATATGTGTGTGTGTATATATATATATACATATATATGTGCACACATAAAGCAGCATAACTAACTTCCCACGGTTGCATTTATATATTGAAGAACTGTGCAAAGTATCTGAAGAGAAATGGGCCACTCTTGTATTGCAACCAGGCTCCACTGAGGTGGAAAACAGTCAAGCTAGGCCGTTCCCAGCCCTTAAAGACCACGTCCATGTTGACTGTAACACAGGTGACAAGTTCCTAGTATAGAATGCTGGAACTGAATTCCTAAGAACCAGTTCCATTGGCCCTTCCAAAGCACTCCGTCCCTATGGGGGGAGGACCAAGCACTGCAGCACTGGCTCACAGCACATCACACAACTTCTGAAGAAGCAGAGGCTCACTCAGGTAACTATTACTTGACAGCAGTTGGGGGCTTGCAGGGTTCCTAAAGAGGGAATAAAACTCAGTGCCATCAGGCCAGGCCACAGCATTCAAACAGCAAACTTACATAGAAGTTACAATAGAAAACATAGCAAAGAAGCTGTGACAGAAGTATGAAGTGTTTTCTCCAGCCCTCAGTTCACCTACAGCTCAGTGACACACAGAACAAAGCACAGCCAGGAGCCGTGCCTGCCAGGTCAGCACACCCACACCCGACTCAGTGTCACATTCAAGCCCACGTTCAGGTCGGGCACCGACTGCACCCTCCAGACCCCACATTTCCATCTCCAACACAGCAGACAGGAGCGTGCGGGAGGCCCCGGAGCAGCAGCGGTACGGCTTTCAGCCGGGCCTGCCACGGCGGAGCAGTGACGTGTCCACCTGAGCGAGCCGCTCCGCCGCCGCAGCCCCCGGAGACAAAGTTCTGTAGTGCACTGACTGCTATCGTAACCAGAGTCTGAGTGTCACAGAACTTTGCTTCAGGAGACCGGATCCTCCTCGGCCGCGGGGCAGCGCGGAGCTCCCGTCCTGCAAAAGGAATTGGGCACGGTTAGGGCGAGCGCAGGGATCCCTCCGCTAACGGAGGGAGCGCGGCGGGAAGCGCCGGCCGGAGCGGCGGAGCTGCCCCCCCCTCCCCGGCCCCAACCGGCCGCGGCTGACATCGCACGGCGCGGCCGCCGCCCCTCAGCCCCCGGCCGCTCCGCCGTCCCCGGCCCCTCTCGGGAGCGGCGCCCCCCCCCCGTACTCCGCCGCGGCGCAGCGCTCCCCTCCGCCGCACCGCCGAGCGCAACAGGTCCGCCCCGCTCCGCCGGCGCCCCCGGCCGACAGCTTCGGCTCGGCCTCGCGTCCCGTCCGGACACGGCGGCTCCGTCCGCGCGCCGCCCCGCTCCATCTTGACTTTTGCCGACGTGGAAATTTTGGGTTCGGGGACGAGCCGCGCTCTTATTGGCCAGCGGCGGGCGGGGTCGGAGGTCACGGCTGCTGTCGCCGCTCCGCGCCAAGGCGCCTCGCTCCGAGGCCACGCCCCCTCCCGCGGGCCACGCCCCCTCCCGCAGGCCACGCCCCCCCCCGCGGGCGGGGCCGCGCCGCCGGCAGTTGCGGCCGTTGGCGGCGGGGGGAGGGGGCGCCGAAGGGAGGGGCTGCGTGTGGGGGCTGCGTGTGGGGGCTGCCGCCGGCCCCTGCTCGGCCTCGGGGCGGCGGTGGGTGGTTGTGCTGCCTGCCCCGAACCGGGAGGATTTGGAGAGGAGTGTCACAGTTGCCTTGCAGGCATGTTCCCTCAGCCTGGCGTGCCTGACGCACGAACTCAGGTGGATCGGTTTCCTGAAGTGAGTTTCCCACTCCTCAGTAGGTTGGGTTGCTTCTGCATGCCCGGCTCTCCGAGCATAACGTGGCCATGAGAAGCACAGATTGAGCAGTGCTCTTTAGCACGAAACCGCCTGAATTAGTACGGAGTGCCTATGCGTTTAAATGTGACAATTCCTGCCATCGTTGTCTCTCATACATAGAAATAGGGTGACCAAACCTAAGCCACGCTGCTGCCCTTGGCTGCTCCTCAGCCAGCAGCACAGCGACCCACCCTGCTGGGATGGCCGATGTTGAGGCCCGAATGTGCCCTGAACTCCTGGGGCGAGGAGTGCCAGCCTGCCCTGGAGCAGGATGTCCACACAGGAGAAGCTCATCGTCCTCCTCACGGCTGGATTCCTGCTAAGCCAAGCCTAGTGCTGGCATCTCAGAATCTGGAAGGGAAATAATCTGAAAAACCATTTTAAAATGTGTTCTTTTTAAGTTTATATCCAGAAAAAAAAACCAACATCATCAAAGCGTAGTGTGAGGGGAGGAATCATCTCGGAAGAATCTCTTACCTTTTATACACTTGCATTTTGTCTCCTTCTTTTTAGCTGCTTTGTCTGCAGAACCAGAAATGGCAAGTCTTGGGCGAGCCTTTCTGCTGTGTCTATGAAGCATGTTCCTGCCTTCCCGCCTGCGCCTTCACTGTGCCGCTCGTGCCTCAGCCCTGTCCCATTCCGCTCCATTTTGCCATGGATGGATTGTTTCCTGTCTTCCCATTCCTGCTCTATCCCTGGCCCCACAGCATGCTCCCCTATGCTAGGCCACAGAGTTGGCCTTGGTTACGTTGTTGCCACCGCCGCGTGTATGAGAATATCGATTTTACAGTGTGTGTGCTCTGTAAAAAATCAATATTTCAGTAGATTGAGCAGAGCATGCGGCGGCGTAATGGAGCCCAGCCTGCTAATGTAACATGCAGGGGTCCTCATTCAGAGATTGAGGTCAGTCGGAAAATGGAAACGTGTTTTCTTGTTTTATTGTCTGTTTCAGATTTAACGTGGGTGTTTATGTTTTCGTGTTTAACCTATAGCGGGCATAGAGTTGCTTTGAAGCCACATCCAGCAGACGATATGCGTAAAGACAAGTCTTAGACAGCCTGTTTTTAGAGCTTAGTAAGCCCCTCTCTTCCCCTTCCCCATCGCGTATCCGTTAAACAACAGCTGTGAGGAGAAATCAGTCATTTTTGCATCTTCGAATAAAAAATAGTTCCCTGTCATTTGGTGCAAACTTGTGTTCTGAGAACGTAATTAACCACTTTTTGCAGTGCTTTTAATGAGTCCCGGGATAACGGCGTGAATCAAACAGCATCGTAACTGGGGCCGAGTGAAAGCAACGAGGGAGGGAGGAGAAATAGCAAACGTACAACACAAAACCAGAGTAACAACCCCACTGATTTAAACGGAGCTGGGATTTCAGGCAGTGTTCTCTGTGATACATTATCTGCTTTTTAAATCATTGCATCATTCCTTAATGCGAAAGCATTTCTTGAAACGACACATGAAACCACTGCATTCCCTGGTGCAGAGTCAAGTTGAGTGCAAGCTGGCTGTGGTTTCACATCGTCATGGAGGCTTGGTACAGCTCTATCAGTCCTTAATCATTTTATCTTCTGCCTTTGTCAGCGGCTATTTCTCACCTACCACATCCTCCCCCTGCAGCAATGAATACGGACCTGCACAATGTGCACAGGCATGAGTGTTATGTCTGTGTTACCATGCTTTGTGCTGAATGGTGCGCAGTCAGAGATGAGGTGGGGCCCACATGTAAAAAGGCAAAGGTGTTTATTGGCCGTCATTGGCTGGAGGCTGACAGGCAGTCCTAGCTGGGGAGGTTTGCAGGACTGGAGCTGTAGCATCAGCTTCCAGTTACAGCTCTGGTTTAAGACGTGGCTGATGTAAATGGCTTCCAAATGTAACATGCTGTTACCCACAGTTGCTTACTGCATGGGAATTTCTTAAGTATCAGTTGATTTTCTTCAGTCGCTGGCCCATACTTCTAACGTTTATATATCTCACTGTTATGAACAAGTATTCATTATTTTCAAGCGTGGGCATGTGTTGTTTTTTTTTTCCCTTACAGAAAACCACTCATTTCAACATTTTATCTTCAGTTATCATTAAGAAATCAAATGCAGTAGGAATGGTAGCAATGCTATGGTATTACCAGTTGTTGGGAACCTATGCACTTAACACTCTCAGAAGTGGAGTAAATCCTGATGTATTTCAGGAATAGCTTAAAAACAGTAGTGAAAAAAAAAAAACATAGGAAGTACAGTATATTGAAATGCTACACTTTGACTTAATTCTACAACATTTCCACATGTAAGTATGATAAGCTTATTGTTCCAAGGCAAAACTTACGTCTGAAGATTAAGAAATAATACTTAGGGCTGAATTTTACCTTAAGAGTCCATCTGCTTTGGCAGCCATAAACAATCAATATTACAGAACATTTCAGAACAAAAGCAAACAGTTTCTATTAAGGCAGTTTGTAACGCTGCTTGTTGATAAAAGAAGAACAAAACGTATGAAATTGGTGGCATATCGTTGTAACTCTTAGCTGGTTATTATCTCAGATTGTTTGCTCTTGATTTGCGTTGTGTCCATGTAATTCTGTACTTCATTATTATAAGAAACGCGCATTAAAACGGCATTATAATATCCTAATTGTGCAACCACTATTGAGTAAATGAAGGTTAAGAGCAATGTAATGTAGTATTTATGTTATTTCTTAGTGCTGACATTTCCTTGCATCGTGCTGTCATAGAATTATTTGCTAAAGTGAGTAAATAATTACAGATAGCGAAAGTGAGTCAGTGATAAAGTCAGAGCAAAGAAGCCAGGTTTCCTGAGTTCTCACTCTCTGTCTAAAAATAGAGTTGATATCTCTGCCTGTCATCGTAGAGATGAGTGATTGATCTGAATACGATTTTGGTAGCATCTGCACATCACGAAATACAGCAAGATCCAGTATCGCAATCAAGATACAAGGACATAGCATAGCACCTTTTCAGTTAAGTCCAGCGGAAGATTTTCTCTTGACATTACTAAAAGCTTTATCAGTGCAAAATGTGACGGCATTGAGTGCATGAGTCATTACATTAATTAGCTGCTGTAAGTTTGCTCCTAGCATCTCATAGCGTAGAGATTCACAGCAGCAAACCCGAGTGTCTCCCACAAAACACAGAGATTCAGAAGGACTGCATGTGTGTTACAGATCCCAACCAGAGCAACCCTGTTCTCTGTGTTTTTAGGAAGATACCGATGGATCTCTGAGGCTGTCGGTGCCGGCTTAGTGTAAGAGTGTCTGCGAAACATTCATGTTTTGGAAAACAATACATGTTTCAAAATTTGGTTTTGTTCTAATTGAAATAAAACGTAGTCCCTCTTAAGGGAACTTCCCATCTGAAGCTGCGTGCCATTGCATAGCTGGCCCAGAAAAAGGCTGCCACGCTGCATTGGAGGGACTCAAACCCTTCGGGAATGCCCTGGTGCTGAGCAGCAGCTATCTAGTTTGATGAAAAGATGGGAAAAGTTTGTTTTTCACTTCTTTTTTTATTTCCTTTCCAGAAGTTCAATACCGAATCTGAGAAGCCTTACTGGAATGAAATACTTTCCCACAAGACGGTTGCAGTTCAGCAAGTCAGCATTTTCTGATACAAACAAATATATTGTGGGAAAATTCCCGACGAGCTTTACTTTGGAGCCTTTCAGAATAAAATCATGTGAAGGAGAACTATTGGGATGGCATTCGCAAAGGGATACGCACGATCTGTATGGATTGCAAATAAAGTGACATAGCAGTATCAAGGACAAAGACTTGAAGGAATGTAACCTTTCCTTCTTAGGGCAGTAAAAGTCCCTGATATAAGAATCTCAGCCAGAGATAAACAAACAACCGAATTCTGCACAATTTATCACAAACCATGACTTAATCAGTCTGTAGCAGCTTCAGTGTGGACTGTGCTCAAGAGTGTAAGTAGAGCCTGCAGGAGCAGGGCTGAGATTTAGCAGCCAATGGATTGTGGACATAAAAGGCCCAACTTTGTTGAATTATGTATCCTAGGAATGGAAAGCAGGAGTCATACTGCTCAGGTTGGCGAGTGGCTGCTTATGGAAGTTATCTCACTGATGTCAAACTTGTCCCAAAAAGCCACTTCATAATCTTTTGGCCTTGACACTGTGAAAAGAAGGCAAATAAATAGGCTAGGATGTGTTTCTGTTGTAGTAAAATACCCCAGCAAGGGCTGGGGCTGTCACCAGTCACCTTCAACTTCCATCAGCTCTGCACCAGCAGCTAGGGCTGAAACATTTGCCTTCACAGGGAGGAAGCGTTTGCATGGCCCATTCCTGCAGTGTAAGCCGCTGAGTCTTATGCCACCACTGCTGTTTCTGCAGTGAACATCTACGTGTAGCCTCAGTATTTGATTGCAACTTATTCTTTAGGCTAGAAAATCTCCATTTATGACTTCCACTGATGAGTGAAAGAATTCATGTGGCAAAACTTAACGAGTTAATGTCAGTAAGGCAACTGGCAACTGCAGACTGGCTGAGAGTGCAAAGAATACTAAAGAAAGTCACTCCTTCCCTGCACACGCACTTGTCTCTGGGCCCTTTTAATAAAGAGGCAAAAATGCTGTCATTGGCTGATACTGGTCTTCCATGGAAGTCTGAGGAGTAAGGACTTGCAGAGAGCATGTGAGGAAGGAGAACACTCATTACATATGGAATAGCCAAAGAAGATGGAGGGTGGAGGAGAAATCAGAGAGGATGTTGGGGGACAGCTTTTCTCCTCCTCCTCCAAACCATACATTTATGGGCATCAATGGATGTGATCAGGAATTAAAGGTAAATTTCCCTGGAAAATCCCTTCTTTATTTTTTATTTTATCTCTTTATTTATTCTATTTATTTCTTTGCTTTTAGATTTTTGTAGGCATTTTGCCCCTACATGCACAAGCACAAGTATTAGTTGTAACTTACTCGCTAAGTAGCCAAAGCAATAAAATAATAGGTAATAATTTCTATTTATTACCATTTTTTAAAGCAGCAGTTGATTTAGAAATAGCCATTGAACACCTGCTTGATAAAAAACAGAAATCCCCTACCGAATTTACTCCATTTTTAGTCTCCACAACAAAGCATGGATAGAAGGAAGAGATGGCTATCCCAGTTCTAGCTCCCTCAGAGACAGCGTGGCTGCGCCCAGTGCTGAGCAGCATCACTATTTCCCCAGGATGGAGCCAGGGTGCTCCAGAAGGTTTCCAGCTCCATGATCATATTGAAAACACCATCTCTTGCCTGAGACGTGCCAGCCTGGTGAGGAGCCCCCCTGAAACAAGAATTTCTCCGCCAGCCTTCAGAAGCCATCTGTACCTCCTCCAGAACACTGGGGCTTTTTGTAACAGCCTTGGAAGAGGAAGTGCAATCTCTGCACCTCCTGGGAATTTTTAAAGAATACGGTTCAAAAGTTTCCACTTCCAATATTCCCTTATTCAAAGGAAAGGATCTTTGTCCTGTCCAAACCTCAAAGAGAAGAAATGGAAGTTTTGGCACCTTAAGTTTGGAACACTGGTGGTCAGTTAGAACTTTTGCTTCTGCTCGGGACTGATTTGTGGCTCTCACCTTTTGCAGGGCACAAATTAAAATCACCATCTGCTCTGTCCACGGGGAGAATCTTCAGGCCAAACTGTTGCAGCAACCCACTGCTCCTGGCTTTCTGCACCACCAGAGAACATCAGTGAATGCCAAGCTTTTGCAACTGCAAACAAAAGAAATGGGTATTCATATCTGCCATGGCTTTGATAATTGGTTGAAGAGGGGAAAAACAATCTTACCAGGAAATCCTCACAAATCTGAACTACACATATCAGCCTTGTTTGCTTGCCAGTTCTTCAGATGAACCACAGGAAATCTATTCCAACCCCAGCACAGACTGTTCGCAGGAGACGAGATAGGCTCATTAGGCTTAGCCCACCTGGAGCTGAATCTAGCTAAGGAGATAAAGGATAATAAAAAAGGGTTTTTTAAGTACATTAACAGCAAAAGGAAGGCTAGGGAGAATGTGGGCCCCATACTAAGTGAGGGGGGTGTTCTGGTAACGGGGGATGCTGAGAAGGCGGAAATACTGAACGCCTTCTTTGCCTCTGTCTTTAGTGAAAGGGCTCTCCCCCATGAATCCCAGTCCCCGGTGGTTGATGAGAGAATCTGGGGAATGGGAGATTTCCCTTTAGTCAGGCAAGAGGTGGTCCGTGAGTGCTTAGGAAACATTAATGTCCATAAATCCATGGGACCTGATGGGGTGCACCCGCGGGTGCTGAGAGAGCTGGCAGAGGTTATTGCTAAGCCGCTCTCTGTAATTTTTCAAAGGTCTTGGAGAACTGGGGAGGTGCCTGAAGACTGGAGGATGGCCAATGTCACCCCAGTCTTCAAAAAGGGCAAGAAGGATGACCCGGGTAATTATAGGCCAGTCAGCCTCACCTCTGTCCCAGGGAAGGTGATGGAACAGCTTGTGCTGGATGCCATCTCCAGACAACTGGGAGAAAAGGAGGTTATCAGGAGTACTCAGCATGGGTTCACCAAGGGGAGGTCGTGCTCGACCAACCTGGTGGCCTTTTATGAAGATGTCACTAGCTGGGTGGACGGGGGGAGAGCGGTAGATGTAGTCTACCTTGATTTCAGTAAGGCTTTTGATACGGTCCCCCATGACATCCTTATAACAAAGCTGAGGAAGTATGGGATAGATGAGTGGACGGTGAAGTGGATCGAGAATTGGCTGACTGGCAGAGTGCAGAGGGTTGTCGTTGGCGGTGCGGTGTCCGGCTGGAGGCCTGTGACTAGTGGTGTCCCCCAGGGGTCTGTGCTGGGTCCAGTCTTGTTCAACATCTTCATCAACGACCTTGATGAGGGGATAGTGGCCACCCTCAGCAAGTTTGCTGATGACACGAAGCTGGGAGGATTGGCTGACACGCCTGAAGGCTGTGCGGCCATTCAGAGAGACCTGGACAGGCTGGAGAGCTGGGCAGTAAGAAACCGGATGAGGTTTAACATAAGCAAGTGTAGAGTCTTGCATCTCGGTAGAAATAATTGCATACACCAGTACAGGTTGGGGGAAGACCTGCTGGAGAGGAGCTCTGCTGAGAGGGACCTGGGCGTCCTGGTGGACGACAGGTTGGCCATGAGCCAGCAGTGTGCCCTTGTAGCCAAAAAGGCCAATGGCATTCTGGGGTGCATTAAAAAGAGCGTAGCCAGCAGGTCAAGGGAGGTGATCCTCCCCCTCTTCTCTGCCCTGGTGAGGCCTCATCTGGAATACTGTGTCCAGTTCTGGGCTCCCCAGTACAAAAAAGACAGGGATCTCTTGGAAAGAGTCCAGCGGAGGGCCACAAAGATGGTGAAGGGCCTGGACCATCTCCCCTACGAGGAGAGACTTAGGGAACTGGGTCTGTTTAGCCTTGAGAAAAGAAGGCTGAGAGGGGACTTGATCCAGGTTTATAAATACCTGAGGTGTGGGAGCTATAGTGGCGAGGCTGGTCTCTTTTCAGTAGTGCGTGGGGACAGGACTAGGGGCAACGGGCTGAAACTCCAGCATAGGAAGTTCCGCACGAATGTGCGCAAGAACTTCTTTACGGTGAGGGTGACGGAGCACTGGAACAGGCTGCCCAGGGAGGTGGTGGAGTCTCCTTCTCTGGAGATATTCAAGACCCGCCTGGACGCCTACCTGTGCGACGTGGTGTAGGGAGCCTGCTTTGGCAGGGGGGTTGGACTCGATGATCTCTAGAGGTCCCTTCCAACCCCTATAATTCTGTGATTCTGTGATTCTGTGATTCTGTGATTAGCACTGGTACACACATGGGGTAGGCACACACACACACAACGCTCAGCCTTCAGATGGGAGAGCACAGAAGCGGTAAAATGGGCTTTCAGGACACTGTTTGGTTTATATATTTGTGTTTCATATAGCCCTGGCCGTGGTTCCTTGGTAAATGCGCCCATGACCTCAGTTTGCAGGCTGTTGGAAAATCCCAAGCTCTCATGCATGAGAAACTTAGACAGTGCATGTTCCCCTGCATGCAGCTTCACAAAGAACCACATTTCTTCTATGCCGGAGGGTAAATAACTCTTTGATAAAAAGTGCTAATTGATGTGGTGGTCACTTATCGATAGAGACATCTGCAATTGCTGCACAGCTCTTCATAGGCACTGTAAGCCATAATTACAAGTGTGCCTTTTTGGGGGGAGAATGTATGATTTCGTCAAAGCCATAAGTCCAACACGACCAAAAATGTATTTCAATAATCTCAATAACTGAACAGTGTGTTTGAAAAGAGATACATCAGGAAGTAAATGAGGTATATTTTGTGAATCTGAAAGTTTCCATTACCACCAGCTAAGTTCCCTATCATTAAGTGGAGAATTTCACTGGGTCGTAGTTTGTTGTCTAGGGAACATTTAGTAAAACTGCAGCTGCTTTCAAATAAAGGAGTTACGAGCTGCACAACCAAAGGGTTCTTTTTTTTCTCTCATTCAGATCTCCCGGGAAGATTCCAGTTAACTTCTTTAAGAGGAGGATGAAAACTTCATAAATATATCTATATAAATATATGTAGTTTTGGCACCGACTCCCTGCAGTCTTTCACCATAAGAACTCTCTAGGTCCCATCATAGAACTCTGCTAATTTTATGAGTTTGAGAATAGCCTGTCAAAATTCTGAGCCATGCAGAGGTCCTAATCACGAGCAGCTCGTTCCTGCTCAAAACAGCTTTCCTATGTTGCAGGGCAGCGGTGGGAAAAGCACTTCGTTTGCAGCTCACAAATGAGGTATGCTTTTCCTCCCACATTTCTCAGCAGAATGCAAGAAGACCCTTCCTCTGGTCCGTAACATAGCCCTTAGCAAAGGAAAACGAGGAGTGAGAGCAGGACTATAAAATAACTATGGCTTCCTGAATGGAAGAGAGCATTTTCTGAAGTAATAACCATTCAGTCGTAGGAAATGTAGGGCAAGTTCAACTTTAGTGGCTAGAAGGAAAGAGGACAGGCGACTTAAATTGACATTGATCTTGCTGTCATTCCAAGGGTAATATTTTCTTTATGATAAAATGTTCTTTAACAGTCCCTCCAGTGAATTGGGCACAAACAGGCTTTTCTTCTACATTGCTCCTGCCTATCTTCCTGTTCCGCCTATTTTTATACCATTAAAAACAATATTTGTTTAGGCAATGCAAACAAAATCCCACTCTTCCATGTGCTTAAGTTCCCTTGACATTTATGCTATAATGTAGTGCGCAATCAGCAAGACGGCTGATTTTGTTTCAAACCAATTTGCTGGTTTTGCCTTCATTCCAGTCCTCATTCAGGAAGAAATGAAAAGTCATAGAACCTTCCCATAGCGTGTGTAAGCATATGGGACCCGGAGGCAAGTCCTACGGCGCTCTTTCCCAACATGCATACGTTTGTACATAGATCCAAACACAACCACACTTACGTAGGTGGGCAGGTGAGGGTGTTTTGTGTGTGCTGATGTTGATGAATCAGCACAAAGGTGAATTTATATGTACGTAAGTTTTTGATGCATTTTAAAGCTTTTGTCCCCAAGAGTCAATGGATGACAAGATACATTTACCAAGAAAAAGCATGCATCCTCATCTTCCATAAATGCTCGTGATTCCTCTACTCGTCTTCGTCACGTCTCTAACATTTTTCATTGTAGGAAAATAGTTAGTGTGCCTTTCAGCACTGCTCTAACAACACGCGGTACTATTATGTGCCAGAATGCATCGGTAGCTCGTACGTAACTGTAACTTTGTATTCTAAAGCATTCGGAGTGCATTCAGGAGCAGGACAAAAGGCAGCCTCTGATTGAAGTCTTCTGGAGCCCCTGTGAAGATTTATGTGATTTTTCTGCAGCTTGTGATGTGGCAGAATGGGCAGTTTATGATGTGGGTGGAACTTTGTTCAACACATGAAAACGGCTCCATTCTCCAGATTACATTCTCCTGTGGTAGACAGCAGCGCCTTCTGCCCTCCATATGGCCACCATGTGCCAGTATACACCAAACTGGTATGTGGGTTAAATGTAAAATAGCCACAAAAGCTCTCGAGCCAATGATTACAAAGCTACTTTTGATATGGTTAGTGTGTCATTATCGTACTGTGCAATAATAAAGCACAGATCATGTTGTCCCTCTCTTTCAGTCGCTGGGGAGCTCAGAGCAGAGCTGCCACGCACAGCTGATGTCCATGAAATGCCTCTATCGAAAAGTACACTCAGTTCTCAATTCTAATTAGACATTAGCTTGAATGAAAAGTTAGAGGGAGTCAAATAGGCTCATTCTATGCATTCACTAAAGGCACGTATCTGGTGTCCTGTTCTGAGCTTCCCAGTTATGGGGAGTAGCTCAGCTGGCTGGGAGGGCTTCTGATCCTTTAAAGCCCAAATTATCAATTTTCAGCTCTCAGTACCCGCGTGCCGCTCTGTAAACAGTGTTCATTTCCTACTTCCTTCCAGGTGCAAACCAAGGCCTGGCTGTGAAGTATTTTATGATTTTGGCCTTGCCACGGGCATCTCAAGAACGATCCCCCGTGCTTTGTGCTGGCAGCTGAGACAAGCTGGAGCTCAGAAGCAAGTGGTTGCTGGCTGTGCCTGTGGAAAGGCTCAGGACAGGACTCAGCACACAGCTCTTGACTGCTGCTGTGCTGTGGTGCAGCAGGTCCCTGGCTGTATGCAAGGATACCTTATAGATGCAAGATTTCTGAGGAGGTGAGTTCAGTGAGAGGGACTGCTCAGACAGGGTGTGCTTATAATGAATGACTTCTCCCTTATACTTTGAGCATTGGGATCACTGCTGGGCATAGTTCTTAATGCTGTTTTGTCTGTGTGTTTATAACTGACCTACTGTGCTAAATGGAAACAAATAACAGCTTATCACTCATTTGTCTTCCAACATACAGCTCAGTATTCTGCAGCTGTCCAGCCCAGAATAGGGCTGAGACACCTAAGAGAAGTGAGGGACATATCAGAGCTGCTTTTCCAGCTGGGATTTACCATCTAGGCTGAGCGTTGCCTACTCCTTACAAACCAACAGCGTGATACTTCATTGAGAAACACATCACACATCAGGAGAGGCTACAGTTCCTTCTCATGCTTTCTATGAGCAATTCCAGCTCGCCTTTAATCTCTATTTAGATTTTCAGGGAACACTTGCACGTGCATGCAATAAATAAATAAATAAATCTGATTTACGTTAGTAATTTGCATTTAATTACAACTGTTTCTGTGAATGAAGTGCTACCCATATTATCTCTCTTCTTTGCAATCTGTTACAGACAAGTTGTTGCGTTCCTAATCCAGGCAGCTCCCACAAGTATCAAAATACCTTCTCGGCACCAGATTTTTGCACTGGATCTCAGTGTTGCTGACAAACACGCAGAATCACACACAGGGAAACTGCTCCAGCCCAGGTTGGCAGAGGCTGAAAGCTGTTGCCGTCTGGAATCTGTCCAGAGATAAATGGGAATTACAGTAATTGCGGAGTCTCTGTCAAGTTCCTCGCTGACCAATATCTACATCACAGAGCCGCCCCTATATCCTTGCTTGGCAGTAATTATTACTTTGTTAACAATTTTCAGAAGGATACTGTTAGCAAAAAAGGCACAAGAAGGATCAGAAAGAGTAAAAAGACAAACATCTGGATATCCAAAGTGAACAGCTGTGTGTGAGTATTGGAAATATGTTGAATAAAAAACTCAAAAGGAAAGAGGAAAACTCAAAGTCTTTGTATACAGGCAAAATCACGACATAATAGATACTACGAAGACCCAATGGAACTAATCAGGGGCCTGGAATTTGGACACACATACAGTATTTTTGTTTCTACAAAGATAGTTGGACAAAAGGTGGAAGATGCAGCCCTGCCTCTGGACATGTGTAATTGTTTTCAGTTCAGGGAGAGCTGAGAAGCTGCTTCTTGACTGCCCATGGTGGAAGTGAGGAAAGAGCAAGGTGGATGTCTTGGTGGAGGTCTGGAGAAAACAAAGTCACAGGGAAGAAGAGGATCTTTTTGCTTGAGCACCTCACAGAGATGATCAGAAGACCTGACCTCACTGCTATGAAGCACTCTAAAAAGTATAGCATCTATAGAGGAAGACACGGATGGTCACCAGGGTCTTGGAATTTGCTAACAGTGAAATCTTACTTTGGAAATGTATTTAGAACCAGAATATGCGTAAGATATGAGAGTTAAGAATTGTCAGCAGAATTCCTGTTTCTGGCTTCTAGCGTTTTTAAAAAGGTTGGCAAATTAAAGGAAATCCCGAATAAATCAACAAAAGAGGTAAGAAAGCATGGAGATACATGGCAGAGACTGAGCTGGCTTCTTCTAGAGAGGTAACAAGAGGGTCCCCATAGCAGACTTCCAGTAGATGAGCAATGGAGAAGGTGGTGGTCAATCTGAGGTTGGCAGGCTGAGAAGAAATGTTTCATCACCTTCAAAGTAGATCTGGGTCTGGTGACGGGGACAGAACCCTAGCTATGAAGTCACGTGAATGAAGTGCTTATAAAGGCCAGACAGACCTTGCTGTGAGCAGGCTGGGTGCTGTAAACCCTGCCTGTGGTTCTGCCATGTAGGCAGGGCCCAGGCCATGATCAAGTCACCCTGCTGCAGGGTGGGTTATGCAGGCTGGGTGTAGCAGCTGTGCAGGGAAGCTCACTCTGACCCCATTTTGCTTAGCTACTAACTAGTACTGAAAAAGGATCTTACACTGAACACATAAAGCAGCAAAAAGACAAAGCAGTCTAACATAAACTTAATCTTTCTTTAGAGCCTGGAATCCCAGCCGGGCATCCCTGGACAAACGGAAGGATTGCAGGTAGCCTGCTTCACATGCTTACACAGCACTGTAATTATCATCACCTACATACTCACTGGGTTCTGATTTGTCCCCCACTGAATGATTGGTATCTTAGTAACACTTTCCTTGATTTTTTCTATATCAGTTATTTTTATCTTTGCATCATTTGTTAAACTGCACATAGTAGCAAAGGCTGAGGACCTTTCATGCTGTGTAAAGTTCATGTCCTACCACAATGGATAACCTTTATTATGCTCTTCAGGATCTCCTGGATTGTAAACTGGCTCAGAGCAGCCATGTAACCCAGCTTTCCTTCTCAAGCAGACACTGTAGCCCTCCCTGCTTCTTTCTTACAAACAATTGCTGGCAAAGAAACAAAGAGAATTTACTTCAAATCAATGTTCCCACCCATATCCATACCATATACAATTTGTGCAGACCAAACAACCTAGTTTTAAATTTGAAAATCATCACTAGACAAAGAACATGGTGATTTCTTCCCCCATATATATTCACTATGATATATCAGGAGTGACCATTTCCAAGGTCTGTATTTCACTAAACCACCCCTTGTCTTCAGGAAAGGGGAGAAAGAACCCTGAGTTGCCCTTAAATCCCCTCCTAATATCACTGCGTAGTGGTTGTTGAACTAAGAATTTGCTACCTGGAGCTTTGGCCCAGCAGGTTGTCTCCAGGACCATCGTATGTCCTTCTTTGATAGAGGCCAGTGATGGCACCAGCTATTGTTGTCACTTCACTGTGATAGTGGATCTATTAATAGTCAGTGTGGGAGATAAGGTCATTTGAAATCTCTCTATGGCTAAAGGGAAAAGTGGTTACAGGAGTTCAGGAATTAGTGGAATGTCAGGTCATGGCCAAAATCTACCAGACGAGACATGGTGCACGATAAGAGGAACCGCTCAAGTTCTTAGCTTTCATCATTTTTGAGCTCCTATCTTCCCCTTCAGTTTTTTGTCTTTGTTTTCCAAAAACACTCTGCCACCCCATCATCCTGTTTTATCTGAGTCATAGCATCACTGCATGACTAAGGAAATCAAGCAGCGAGGTCTGCAGGCTGGACACTAAGCATAAGCATCTTGGAAAAGGAGTGAAATTACTCTCTTGTCATGACTAGCCGACTGTGGACGATGCCTGCAGTTTCTGTGTATGTTCCTTAAATGAGCTCCGCTTTATCACTTCCTAGGAAACGGGCTATTGCTTCCACACCAGGTCGCCTTTCCCATTGCTTCTCCCACGTATGACTGGACAAATTCAGGATCTCCACTCAGCGCCTTGGGGGAACAGATTTCAGTACATACAGTCCTCTCTGTCCTTTCTTAAGGTTCCTCCCAGACATTAGCTGGAGAGAAAATCTGCTTACAACCATGTGCCAATTCTATGAACCAGTCTTGAGCCAAGCTGGTCTACATTGGTGTCTTTCATCTAGTTTTGATCAGTATAGAAATCCCACAATAAGTTTACCCATAGCCTGGTTGGAGGCAGGGACCCTTTCTCATGACTCTGAAATTCAAGTGAGTGTAGGCGAAGAGTGTCAGATGGGCGTCTTAAGGAGCCACTGAGGAATGCATCATTAAAAGTGCACATCTCCTGGCTTATAGGTGGAACTACTGATGCCTACGAAGGTTATTTAAATATAGCTTCCTTTTGGATGGTACGAAAGGACATTTAGAGCCAATTATTGATGTCTGGATAAATTATAGCCCATTGTATGAATGTCTAATTACAAACATGGCATAATTCTTCTTTTCTGTGGGTAACATCAGTACAGAGGAATCAGAATTGGATGGAAAAGACACAAGTTTCTATTAGGAATACAGCTGCATTTTAGAGGTCTCATGTTTCCTGTTTGACACTGTACTTCGAGTGAAGCACTGAAAGAAGACTGAGTGGCCATATTATCATCCACAACATCATTCTTCATTTGTCTGCATCACAACCAAGATGAATGACTGCAGCATCAGAGGAAAGCCTCTACTTAGGTCAGTAGGCTTGTTGTGGCTATCTTACACAAAAGATAAGACAGTCTCTGCTCGGAAAGCTGAGTTTGTGCTTTGCAGATGCTAACAAAATAATTGCAAATTCACAAAATGGGTGGTATTCTCTAAAGTTCAGGCCAGATCCCCTAAGGCCGGCACAGTGCAGTGAATTAATGTGCTCCATGGTTGAAATCATTCTCATGATGCTTGGAAATACCAACTTGCAGAGCTGACACATCTCCAGTGCAGCTGCTGTTGTGCTTTCATCCACAATTACTTTCCTGAATGAGATGAGGGGTGTGAAGAAAACACGGCAAAACAAAAGCCATAAAATTAGCTTTATATGGGTTCCCTGAGACCACTCCCTGAGCTGGGAACCTTGTCATCAGCTTAGAACATGGAAGGCAAAATGGGAGTGGGGTGACAGCGCTATTTTGGGACAGGAACATTGTTCTTGTAAATGTGCTTTGCCAGGTTATTATGCTTAGTTAATGTATCTTATACTTTGTTGTTGGTAAAGACTTGCTCCTTTTTTTTCCCCCTTAAAAATATCATCTGCTCTATCAAATTGTAGAGTATGAGACCCAGATGCCTTGATATTCTTTTGACTGTTATGAGCTTCCACCCACTGAAACATTATCATTTTTCCTTAATCAATGCAAGAACGTTTCCTAATCTTTCTTTTGGACTCTAAACAAAGACAAAGTTTGGATCAAACAATGGTGGATTTATCAATTGTTAGAGACACATAGTCAATAATTTTCAGAGGGAAGCTGTGATATCTGGAGACATACCGAGCACCACTCCCTGGGCAGGAGGAAGTTTGTAGACAATCTTGGAGGGGTGGAGTGCACATCTGTCTTTGCACAAAGAACAACTGGTGGATAGAGATTCAATTCAATACGTTCGTTTTATAATCAGTATCAAATAGTCTGCTTGGGGTGACATTATGACTCTTCCCATGCCAAAAGTAGAACTCCCATTAGCATGAATTACCTCTTAGTCTGTTGCTTCTGGCAAGCTGCTGAGACAAAAGGATGTTTCATTTCATATGTATTCCTAACACAGGCTTATCAGAAGCCAGCAATGGGAGAATGAAAACGGAAGATAAACTTTCCTTCCAGGTAGATGTAAGAACAGTCAAGGTTCTGTGGCAAAGAAATAGCCTTACTGACTGCAGATACTCTGATGCCTATGAGACTTTGTTTCAGTAGAGTAAAGAGCAGAAAAAGCAAAAAATAAAAGTAAGATAAATAAAAGTCCCACTTCAAGTTTAGCTGTGGTTCATAGTACTGTGATCCCCATTAGCTTCAGCACTCAGAAGTTAAATGTTTTTAGCAGAGTCTGATGCAAGTTTTGCTTCAATTAAGTTACACCAGAAGCATGGAAAAAATGTAGCCAAGAGAGGAACTGAAGCTGCAAAAACATATCTGGGTCCTGGTTCTTCACTACCTGTGCAGTGCGATCTGATGACTGGAGGGTGGAGATTTTCATATGATGTGCTATCAGAAGAGGAGGATATGATTTACGCTGCAGAATAGGGATATCGACTGATACTAAATAGCAGCCTCCACCTTTGTCCTATGTACCACCCAGGGAAAGACACCACTGCCTACAAAGGAGGCTAAAAGCAGAGACTGGGTCAGCTTAACTTCAGTTCCCAGAAAAAATTCAGAACTGTTTGCAATCAGCTAGAATAAAAGAGCGAGATAAATAGCTGCCACCGATTTGCTAAGGACAAATTACACCCAACTAGTTTAATTTCTTGTTAAGCAGTAGGCCTTCCAAATAGAGGGGAGGAATCGCTGACACTGTCTAGATAGGTGGGCTAAGAAAGTAAAATGAAATGAGCTTGTTAAAGTATGGGGACAAAACTGCCCAGAAGACTAGATCTGGAAATACAGATCTTAATACAGACAGAAAAGTGGGCATGCACTAGTATTACAGATGCATACCTGGGGGGTTGGACGGAAGGCAAGGAATTCAAAACAATCTTGATAAAGTGAAAAGAAATTACCTTGAAATAAGATGCAATTTGATAAGAAGGAGAGTTTTCAGTTAGGCAAGAGTGATTAACAGCACAAAAGAGTAACTGGGTAGGCAAGAGCTTTGCGAAAGAGGATGTGGGGCTTGTTGCAGATCACACGTTGAATAGGAGTCAGCAAGATCACACTGTTATGAAAAAGGCAAATATCACAGTGGGATGGATGATGAGAATTACTGTCTGTAGGACATTTGAAGTAATCTTCCACTCTACTCAGCATTAATAAAAACTCAGCTGGATGCCTGTGCCCGGTTTTTAGGAAATGAGTTTCAAGAAAGGCATGGACTAATTGGAAAGAGCGTGGTATAGAGGTTTTGAAATTGGGGATGTTTAATCTAGAGAAAAGGAAACTGAGGAATGAGTGAACAGTCTTGAAGTGTTTTATGGAAGACTACAGAAAGGAATTGGACAGTCAGTTACTCATGTCTGTGGAGGACAGAACAAGGAACAATGGGCTTAAAATGAAGAGAGAATTAAACTAGGTACTAGAAAAAGCCTTTTCTAGTTCTAACAGTAGGTAAGTACTGAACTTCTATCACTGGAAGTCTGTAAGACTCGGTTATGCAAACCACCCAGGTGTGGGTACAGAAGATGCTGCCTAAGGGCAGGGAGAAGAACTGGGGATCTTTGTAGGTCCCTACAAGCTGTACTTCTGTCGATGTTGTGCTTATTTAGACAACCTGCCTTATTGATGCCATATATATTATCAGGGCACTCAAACAAGATTCAAATCTTTCACACCCGTATTAAAACCGTGTGTTCCAACATCTTGTTTTGTAATAGCTGCCATAATAAATTCTACCTTGTAGTTAAGTGATCACATACATTTCCCCTCCCCATACAAAGCAGCATTTTTTGCATTACTATTTTCTGAGGTTCCATTTAGGTCACTATCTTCTGAAACAAGCACACTTCCTAACACCTGCAGATGCTTTCATTTTCCTGACACTTTGGAAGAAACACCATTGAAACCCATTTAGCTTTGCTGTAACAACAGCAAAGAAAGTTAGAGAGCTTTTCCTGCTACTTTGAGAATACAGCGGCTCATTTTCTGAGGATGAATACACCAGTAATACCTTGGCAGGCAGCAGGGAGAAGTTCCCCTATGTTTCCTAAGCCAAGGTAAGGCTGTTCTTTACAGAGCACTTTATAGCAGTTTTAATGACTGTTACATATAATGGTTGCATATGGCTAGAGGGTAACATTAACATGACACACGGGATGATACAAGCAGCCCTTTTATGTTTTATGGGTTGCCTGTCATGCTGTTGCTCTTATATAGTTCTTTGAACACAACAGATAAAGTACAGTTGCCAAAAGAAGCTATGTAGTCATTCCAAGAGAGCAAGGGGAAGGGCAGGAAGGAAATACCTGCCTGTTAGATACATCAGATAAAACTCACTTCATTAATAGCGTGTTCAAAGGCTAAAGGGGAAGGATGCTTGCAGTCAGCTATGTCTAAACTCTGGAAAAGCAGCTCACACAAATGCATCAGCAGAATAAGAAATAACGATCCTCTACAAGCTCTACCAGCTCTCCAGACTGTGGGTCTGTCTCGCTTCCAACTGCAGTTCCATATGGAAGTAAGTCAGTGTCCAGAGTTGATCCTGATATGCACCCCTGGTGCAGGAAGAACTGAGGCCATCTTTCTCTTTTAGGTCTTGCAGACCTGTCAGTGCTGAAGAGCTGCTCAGAAACGTGAGAGCATGGGGTCCCACCAGTTGGATGTCTCAAGTTTCACAATTTGCAGTGGAAGGAAGGGAGTACTTCTGGCAGGGAATTTTGCTTTGTTTTGTTGGTGTACAGAGATATCGGGCCATCATCAGGCTTTTGTGGCTGTCTCACAGAGCCTCCAGGACTGCCATGGGAGCTGAGTCCCAGGTTGCTGACCACGAGCCCACATCTCTACCCTTTGCTCCTCCTTGTCCCTTGACACCATGGCCTCCAGTCCCCCCCTCCCCCTCTCCCCCTTGGCATCATAGCCTCTTGTGAAGCCGAGGTTAAAAATAACCTTTTCTTTTTCTGAGTTATTTTTGACCTGGATCTGTTCCCCAATCCGGGTCGCAATGTAGTTTCACACAAATAGTTGTGGTGGAGTAAGCCAGCGTGTTCATGGGGTGGAAATAAATGGCTAAAAGAAGCTGGTTTTGTGCCATATCACTTAGGTATGGCATCCAAGGGGCTGTGTTCGAGACTTTGTGACACTGAATGGCAGAACCTCCACAGCTGGCTGGGAGCTGACAAAGTGCCTTGACACCAGCTCCATCAGCTGCTTGGCTGCATGGGCTGCACAGCAAGCTGCTACTGTGCCAGCTTACAGTAGGGTTTCATGAACTTTAGAGAGCATGTGCATAACTGATGCTGTCTGAATATTAACTGTTAGAAGCTGCAATCGTGCTTAAGTGTGTAAAGAGTTTAGATTAAGAGAATGCTCACTTGACCCACAGAGGAAGTACAGGCTGAGTGCAGCAGCATTTGCTCATCCAGGTTTTTGGACACAGGTATTCACCTGGCTGTTTTTTGAGGTATTTGCTTGGGTATTCCTAGGCACAGCTTCTAAACCAGCCCAGGTGGGAAGCAGGAGACTTTGAGATGGCATTAATAGTAAGTAAAGGTCAGAAAGCATGGTGTAAAGTAACAGAGGGACAGGTAAAAATCAGCTGTTCTCAGTGAGGCAATGCATATCAGTAGTCTGTCTGTGCCTTCAGCATGATGGGAGTGCCCAAGCCAAGACCTTTGCCACTATGGAATTGCCAGAGTCACTAGAAGTGGTGCACCAGTGTCCTGTGGGGACAGCATCCCAAGACATGCACAAGGCCAGGCACTGCTATGAGCAAGATTCATCATGCTGGAAAGAAGTTTCATCTGCCAAGTATGTTTTTTACCCCATCCCATTTTGTTCCCCTGCAGAGAAATGAAAAACCATCCGTTACTTCAGACAAATCACCAAACATCTAAGGAAAACAAAAAACTATGCAAAATAGGATATAAAGAGAACTTAGAATTGTATTTTGGATGAGGCCTTATGGAAACTCGTCTTCATGGAAATGGCAGCATTGAAAATAAACCTTTCAAGTTCCTCACCTTTCTGACTGCATCGGTGGCTACTGAGGAAGCAGTAAACATAGTAATTTTCATTGCTTACATCTCTTGAAGTAAAATCTTAGGAGGTAGAAGTTTCCTTGCAAATTGTATTGCCAGGTGCTTGTAAGGAAGCCCCATCTGAACCCTGAAGTAGGATTTGGATGCCAAGGAGGTATCACTCAGGCAGGGCTCAGAAGCCCACAGAACACATCTACACATCTCCCCATGTCCCACTGTCTGGGGATGCCAGCAAGGAGCTCTCAGCACTCTCATCCTTGTTCCTGGCTCCTTTTCCTTCAGAAGCCACCAGGACTCGCTGATCAACACAATGGCAGTTGACACGGTGGGGACCGTATTGCTCATCTCTCCCTATTGCAGAATGTGTGTGTTCTGTGGAGTATTTTCTGCTCTGAATCAGGATGTTTGGGACTTCAGATCAAATGTTCTTACTGAGTCAGCCAGCCCATCCCCATGCCAGGAAATGAAGCCATCTGATGTCCTGAGGTAAAGCTACTGGAGAGCGGGTGAGTCCAGATCGATTTGAAATCTGTTTTCTAAATAAATCCTTCATGTTTGGGAGTTTTCAAACAGCATGGGTAGAATCACTGGTTTCTACCACAGTCAGCACTGTCTTCATTTCATTTTCAAGCCCTGCTGCGGGGAATAAATCCAGGATCTGCTCTGTACAGCCATGGCTGTATGATATGAGGTATCAGCAATTTTTTGTACCTTGAAGGATACGGAGGTGTCTCTACTTTGGATGGAAGGAGCTTTTCTTTATGCAGTTTCTAAGCTGTTTCCCAAAAGGCTGGGTCAGTCTGTGCTGGGAACAGGAAAACTACTGAGGCTGTTGTCATTAAGAGTTTTATTCAGAAGCAAACCATCATTTAGTATCTCTCATTTAACTGCAGCCACTGAAATCTTCAATTTCTCATCTCAGTCTGCCATCAAGCTTCCCAGTCACTGCCCAGCTGGACTTTTATTTCTCTACTGACCACAGAAGAACTTAACACGGTCCTCTTAGTCTGAAGGTCAAGTCTGATTGCTGCTGTTCCCACTTCTCAGGTGGGCCACTGACTCCAGTTTCCGTTTCCACTTACCTTGTGCCAGTTCTGCACCCACCAGAACTCCCCATAAGCCTGCTCAGCTCAGAAACCTGGAAGGATACCAAAGGCATCAGAAAACCATGCGTAACTGTCTGCTGGTTTTGTGTGCGGAGCTGCAGAGCTGGTCCTGTGACATTACAACTCCATGAGAATGCAATATCCATATGTAAGAGAAGTTTGGTCACCTGCCTCCAGTTTTCCATGGGAAACTCAGGTAATTTTAGTGCAATATGGACAATATAAAGAAGCAGGATGTAGATCCCCCATCATGTGGAGATGCTTGGAGTCTGACAGGGAACTGAGTCAATTGCTCAGGGGAAAGATGCTGGGTTGAAATCTTAACCCAGGTGTCGGCTGGTTTGCATAAGGGCTCAGAGAGCAGTGGGTCTGCATACATGACTTGTGCTGACCCAGAAACTGAAAGAGCTGCGTTCAAAACTGTGCACATGCACAACTCCTGGTGATACCAATACTCTGAGACTAAGAGATCATAGAATGGCCTGGGCTGAAAATGACCTCAAAGATAATCTAGGTAAGCAACAAGGAAGCAGCCAACCTGCTACCAGGCCAGTGTGCACTGCCAAAGTAGAACCTGCAGAAGGTGGGGATAAGGGGCATGGATGATGCAGCCAAGTCAATGCCCCACTGCATGCTCAGCCTGTGGGGTTGTGTTTGACACTGTTCAGGGTCTCCAACCACCTTCAGCCTGGGAAACTGGGGGGGGGGGGGGATTTATGGACTCTATTGTGAAGGGCTTGGAAAAGGAAGACCTGTGTCTTTCTTTTTTGCTTTGGAGCTTTACACTCTTTCTTATCCCTAGAAGTTTTGCCAGAACAGAGAATGAGTTTCACCATTAAAACACGAGGCAGCTGTGTAAAAGAAGGAGAAGCGTTTTTCCAAAAACAAAGCTCAGATGTTTCTGCCCAAGGCAACACAAGATCAAAAGAAGGATCCGTTGATTTCCCAAACTAATGCATTTTCAAATGAGAGTCCCTTACCCTCTGGAGTCTTTTAGGAAATGTGTTGCAGATGGCACGTCTCTTTGCAGTGTGACTTCTTCCAGACACAGTGAGCATTCAGCACATCCATGGTTCAGAAGCATTACAGCTGGAGATTTACGCTCAGACCCAGTAGATGAACATAATACAGAGAGTACCTCTTAGGTAAATACCAGCACTTTCCTTACAAAACGATCAAAGGAAATGCTAACAAAACCCTGCCACCCACACAATGCCAAGTACCCGTTTATCAACTACCTGCAATTATTTACATTAGAAGGCCCCGGGGAGGCACGAGGTGCTGAAGGGCTGAAGGAGTCTCATGGTCACACACACGTGGAGCTGCAGGGCCATGAGACGAGCCCTGCACACCAATCTCTGTGGGCATCAGTGCTGACCTGGGGATGCTGCTCAAGGAAAGATGTTCCCAGCGTGCTGCTCCACTGAGATCCACAGCAAAGCACACGTGCTGGCAAAGCATGCAGAGAAGCACGTCTTTCTCAAGCACAGGCAAAATCAGAGCTACAGCTTCCAGATGTATCTCAGTGCACCCAGGAATGTTTACTGAAATGAAAGTCGTATTTCACTCATTGGCTGTATGTCCTGTCCTTGTCTGTCGCATTCACACCGTGATTTACGTACACAGCTTTTGCCCAGTTTAATAAGTGAAAGCCGTGCGTGTGAAAAGATGAGATACATTTTCCATTTGGGATATTCTGTGATTCTGTCGTTCTATGATGCAAAGTTCTTGGGGTTTTGCATGACCACATCTTGTAAAATGCAAAACTGAATGTATCTTAATCAGATTTCTTACATGGTATCACATTGTCTTTATCTCAACAAACATCTCACAAAAAGGCACCTGCAGATTTCATACATGCTACATGAACACCACTCACACACATAGACACACACGCAGCACCTGCAGCAGTTCAGCCAGGAGCAATGTGACACGAGGAGACATTTAACAGCAGCAAGTTCTAGATAGCGCGTTGTGAAACGTGCCTTCACACTGCGGGATGCTGGCTCACAGCCTCCAGCACCTGCTCTGCAGAACACCCTGGGTTTCTCCCTGGCTCTTGCTTGCACAGGCTGCTGCCCTGTTCCATTGTGTGGCTCTGCAACACAAGGTCACGGCTGGAGGGCAGTGTGACACATGGTGGCGTGTGACACATGGCAGTGCACAGTGCGGGCTGCTCTGCAGGAACAGGAGCTGCTGCCTTTGGCAAAGGATGTGGTTTCATTGCAGCAAGAAAGCCCTTATCGATGTGCTAGTATGTGTGGCAGCAGAGCTATAAGGAAAAATCATACCACAGCCTCCTGAGGGAGAAAATCCATTACAGGTGGGGTAGACAGAAATATCTGAACAATATGCCATTCAGTGACAAAAAGAAACACATAAACATACAAGAAAGGCAATTAGCAATACTGTCCCATAGCACAGAATTAGTAAGACCCCAATCCTGAGTTAACCCAAGATGTCACTGGTGGGTTCTTACCTGGGTAAGCCAGAAAAAACAACATTGGCAGCAAATTCTTTTCCCTATTGTTAAAGCATTTGTTGACAAGATGTTATGAAGAACTGGATATGAGCGCTGCCCGTACACGAATGCTTTGACCAGAAGTTGCAACATACACCCTTTCAGAAGAGTCTATGAAGAAAATAAACACTGACAGTGAGAACAAAGCCATCTCCGAGCTCCACCATTCTCCATGTTCCAGGGGAGACTTATACTAAGAACATTTACAACTGGAGGTTTAATGGCTCTGCTCTCGCAGACTCAGTCTTAACCAAGAATAACATAAGCCACGTTGCATCTAGAAAAACAGTTTTAAGTGGCACAGCAAAGTGATCATCAGACTGGGTGCCCCACTGGACATGAGGCAGTCACAAAGATTTATAGACTAATTCTACACACTGTACTTTTTTTAAGCTACTCATGAAAAGGAAGCGTTTCTGCAAAAGAGACAATAATCAGAGCTTATATTAAAACAAAAGGCAGGTCATGGGGATAAGCAACTCTAAAAAATGACCTGGGGGGGGGGGGGGGGGGGTGTAACTATGTGCAATTGTTCTTATAGGAGCTTGCAGTTGGAAGACGGCTGGCTGAACCTGTTCCTCCTGATTGCAAATCTTGGGCTGACGCAGGGCAGGGTTGTCCAATGTCCACAATGGAAGGGGACGGCAGTGGAACCCTCACTCTGCTGGCGTGGCACACTGCTGGAGCAGCAGCACCAACATCCCCGAGTGATCAAACACTGCTTTCTTATCTCAGGCAGGGGGAAAAGTGCAGGGCTCAGGAAAGCCAGAAATTCCAGTTCCAGACGTGCAGTAACTCTAGGGCAGAGGGGGAATGGGCTGGTCTCATTTCACAGTTGACTAATTCAGCTGGGTTTTCTATCTCAGTGGACAAAGTGCAGTGGAAGGACAGGAGAAACCAAGACAGTGCATCACTTATCCTATTTTGCTTCTATTTTTCATTCTTACATCTTACCAAGCACACGAAGGGCAGAAAAGTGTCCTTTTTGCTCAGTTTTTAAAGTTAAGTGAGGCCATTTTCTATTACATCTGATTCCAGAAGTTTCTTCTTCCACTCAAGGTGGGCTCAGGCTCACATGCAGCATTACACTGTTCCACGAATTTCCACTTCTTGTTTACATACAGCAATTCTGGGGAGTCAGTCCCGTCAACCTGCTTTCCTATGATATCTGTGCTGATCAGGCTTTACTCTTTGATTAATGTATCTTTGTTAATCATTGTCAATGCCAACACCACCTACCATTCTGTGACACCTTGTTACAGAGCTTAAAGTCATCAGGGACTATTAATTTACCACAAGAAACAGGATCCTTCCCAGTCACCCATGTGCAGCACAAGCTGAGCTGAGCCACTTGCTGTTTCCATAGACCCTTGTTTTAAACTCCATCTCACAGTTTCATCTCAGCAACCTTAATGAAAATCATCTCCTGCTTTATTTCTAGAGTTGAAATAAAACTTACTACAATAGCAGCCTGTATTATAACTTTGGAGCCAGTTATCATCCTTCTTACTCAGAGTGAAGCTGGACGTTCCCAGCCTGTGTTTATGGTCAGGGACATGGCAGGATAATGTATATAAATTGAGCATTATTGATTGTCAAACATCTGTTGGCACTTAAATACATGGGCACATAAACATAAGCTTTGCAAGTTTGCATTTTTGATGTTCATAAAATTATAATTTAGAGTTAAGTGCACTTTGTTACGTTTTCTTTATCACCTTCATAAAGACAAAGCGATGTAAGCAGGGCTTTGGATTACAAGAGCAGTGCAAGATTGCAAATACTTGGTGTTTTATGATTTATGACAGAAAAATTTCATGATTTTTCCCCCACATCTGACACCATTTCATTGTGTTTGGCCTGCCGTGGTAGAGGATTTGGGCCCAACAGTGACTATTGCAAACACAGGTGGAAGTGAGGTGAAATATTACTTTCTTGAGACACGTCTTTGCTGAAGGTGATGAGCAAACGGCATTGTATAAATTCCTGATCGTGCAGTCCAGACCCATCTCCTCCAGCACTAATACAGACCACATGCCAGGCCACTGCCTTTTGATGACAACATTGAGGACTCATCTCTCACCCCTTCTCCTTCCTGCTCCCCCTTTTCTCCTCTGCCTGATCTCTTTGATGTGGGACAGAAGACTGCAAATTAAATGCTGCAGACCAGGACGAAGGGGTCAAACCCACCGCTGGCTGCAGACCTTGGGGCTGTGCCACTGCACAGACTCACTAGAGGGCAGCCGACAAAACCTCTGGTAAGGAAGGTGCAGGAGTCGCAGGGCTCCTGGTTTTCTCTGGAGCGCGGTGGGTGCACAGTTTGGCAGGGATATTGCTGCTTTCCTACCCTTGCTTCTTTTCCTTCACCACTTAAAGAAAACATCATAATTACAACAAAATATGTGTATCCCGACAGGGAGCGTATTCTGAATTATTTGCCATAAAATTGCTTCTTCAGTAGTTATTATGATTCAACGGCACCACTGTATTTCCTTTCTTTTTTCTTTTTTTTCTTTTAATAGTCCTTATAATGAATTGTAATCTTAAGTGCCTCCGGTCCTCCCCTCTGTTTTCGCAAGCACTTGCAGGTACCTGTCCTATCCTGCAGCACCAATAGTAAGTATGCTACATGCCTTCCAGAGGAGCACAAGATCCAAAGAGCTTCCAAGATAAATACATTCTCTGAATACCATACATTCATCATCTAGTTTTCACTAGGCCAAAAATTCGCTTACAAAATGATGTGTGATTCTGAGCTGAGATTCATTCCCTACCCCCATAGACATGTCTTTATTTCCATCACCATCTATTACACCACCATGCAAAAAAAAATGATGCATGAGTTTTCTGCAGTCTCCGCGTACCAAGAACAATGTCTATTGAAAATAGCCCTTTGGAAACATAAACTGATTCAGAAATAAATGCCACTTGATGTTTATAAAGCTCATTCTTCAGGCCGAGGCTTCTAAGCACTGCTCGATTATGGCCTCCCCTAAGGCGACCAAATGTATCGGGACCGACTGTAATGTCCTCATCTCAATCTTCGTATGTTATATATTCAAAATGTGTTTTTCCCGAAGGAAAAATGGGTAGGCAAAAAATGCTAAGCTGGAATCTGATAGGGGAGGAATCATCAGTTAATGAAATCTTGATGACATAAAATTTATTGTAGAAGTAGGTTTCCATTTCACATCAACACAGTAAAGAGTATTTGTTTTCCAGTACCAATTAACACAGTAGACAGAGCAGATAAACAGTTTCTCCCCTTTTTGTGTTTGAGTAACACCCACACTTGGTCTGCAGTTTTACCAGATACATTCATCATCAGAATGTAGTTGACAGTTCTTTGTTCATGACTCTGGTAAACCAAGTAGGAGACTTCACTTTCAGATCAACATACCTAGTTCCCTTCCTTCCTAAAACAACAGTGTTACAAAGTCAAGGATACTCTCACAAACAGGTGTTGCTGTTGCAGACTCATGGGGCTGGGCTGCCCAGGAGCCCTTCTCTTAGGCCTGCGCCTCCCATGGGGGACGTACCCTCGCAGGTGGGGACAGCCACCTCTGCTGCACCTGCAGCTTGGCGCAGCCTGATTTGGTGATGCTTGGGGTCCCCAGGAACTGACACCCTCCCAGACTCTGTTGATTTGGGGCCCAAACACTTCTGCCTTAGCAGACAGATTCAGGGTCTCGTATGATGTGGAAGAGCACGTTCCCTGAGAGCAAGTCAGTGACTGAAATTAAAACCCAGGCCCATAAGATCTGGCTGCCACCTCCCTGGGCAGCCTGGTCCAATGCATCATCACTGCATCTGTGAAGGAATTTTTCCTAATATCCAACCTAAACCTCTCCTTGTGCAACTTGAAGCCATTACCTCTCATCCTATCACTGTTACCCAGGAGAAGAGGCTGACTCCCACCTCACCACCACCTCCTTTCAGGCAGCTGCAGAGAGCATTAAAGTCCCTGAGCCTCCTCTTCTCCAGAATAAGCAGCCTCAATTCCTTCAGCTGCTCCCCATCAGACTTGTGCTCCAGACCCTTCACAGCTTTGTTGCTTTTCTCTGGGCACAGTCCAGGGCCTCAGCATCTTTCTTGTAGTGAGAGGCCCAAAACTGAACACAGTACATGAAGTGCGGCCTTCTCTTTTAGCACTGAGATATGCAGCAGAACCCTCAGTGAAAGGACCAACCCAAGCTTCTCCTTCTTGCCACTTAGGATTCAGAGAAAAAGGAGTGTCACTGGGTAACAACATCCCTCACCTCACTCAGTTGAACAGATGAGACAAGAAGGCCAGTGGTGGGCACAGGACACTGGGTGCAAAGAGAAGTTTGGCCAAGAGACTTCTAGAAGTCTGCCGTGGTAAAGCAATGTGGGACTTATCCTGTGCTGTGCCTACATCTGAGCTGCTCCCTCAGTGCCAAATGGGGAGGTTCCCAAGAGAAGAGGCAAAAAAAACTGTGCTTAAGCTGGGTTGGTGACTTTCCTCAGTGTGACAGACCAGACAGTGAGCACAGGGAGTGTCCTTTAATACTAGTGCCCACATTGCATGGGAGAGGTCTCTGTGTCCACACCAACCAGCCCCAAAGCTGGTGGACATCAGATAGAGCTGGCTGATTATATATTTTGTCACTAAAGCACATAAAGTCCCAGCATGAGAATAGGTGGAGTCAGGTGCTGACAGTAAGAAATAGCCAGCAGCTCTGCCAAGTAACCAGTGCCTTCAGGCAGCTCTCACCTGCCTGTGAAAGCAGACAAACCAACTCTGAGTGAGTTGTAGGCAGCCCACAGCACTAAGGCTCGGGTTGTTTTGTTTCCTCTACCATACAGGAAACAAAGCTTTGCATACCTATACTTCACCAGAGTGTTTTAGGTTTATTTTTGTCTTCAGAGCTAAACCCCAAGATAAGAAACCAATGGTTTTGTGTGCTCTGGAGCACGTAGCTGTATTGTAATGCCCGACTAAAACCTACAAGCACTCCAGTGACACCAGCCACTAAATAATGCAGCAGCTCACAAAGCATTATCTGAAATGGCCCCAATTTGCAGCAAGGAAGAAATGAGATCAATGATAACTTTTAATGTGGTCAAGGCGAATACCTGGAAGTGAGGTGGCAATAGACACAGGTTAGATGGACACCGATACAGAAAGCACACAAACAGACCTGCTGGGACTTTCAGGTTTTCAGGAGAGGTTTTAATAAAGGAACAGAAAATAGAACAAGTACTTTATTTGTCTATTTTCAAGCCACCCCTCCTAGGGTTTCCCCACCTGCCGTATGGCAATAAGGATGCCACTACTTGAAATACTTATTTTTGGAGATGACAGGTTTTTCTGGGTTTTGTTTTATACGTCTCTGTTGCAGCTGTGAAGCAATTTAAAGAAAGTCAGCAGCTGGAGTAACAAAAGCACTGGGTACCGTACACAGAAGAAGCCTGTGAGCATTCTCAAGATACAGCATTGTATGAGAATCACTGCTATAGATAAGACAGTCAAAGGTTTTATAGGAGCCAAAGATGTCCGAGATAAATCAAAAAAGCCCACACAAAAAACATACGTCTGTTTTTTTCTCGTTCATTGAAAACAAGAGCTAAGTCCAGCCTGGAGCTTGCTGCAGCCCTGCATCAGCTCTGTTGTTTCAGTGTGTCTACCACATGCATCCTTGCTATAACCTCCCTGGAACGAGGTCGTTCTTACACAGCTCTGTTCTGCTACGAACCACAGATAGCACTTTGATCTGCCTCTTCCCTCTCTTTTAAAGCTATTTCAGCCACACTATTTCCTTCTAACTTAGTTTCTCTGTTCCAGCCGTCTAATACTTACGGAAGCCACTGCCCTAAAGAAGGAAACACCGTTGTGTTTCAGTGCCTGGTCTCCATGTTCAGCAGCGTTATCCAGGTTTTTCTAGCAAAAGTAACCAAAGATTGCAGGCTCCCTGGGAGCCATAAAAACAGAGTAGCCTTCTCTCAGAGCCTAAGATAATGTAATTCGTTTTTCACATGCTTTTCTTTTCTCCTAGGGCAGCAGCATGCCCATTTCCCTGCTGCATTGACACAATAGCGTTGGCAGCTCTGGCACTCTGCAGAGCCTGAAACCTGCAATTAAGGGGTTTATTCCAGGTTAGAAGAGAAGAACAGAGCTTCCAAGTACAGAGTTACCTGAGAGTCTTTCGGTTTGTGTGATCAAGGGAGGTTGGGTAGGGCTGATACCAGGTGATAGAAACCACGAGACTCGAGTCCAACATCCAGTACTGCCACCAGACCTGGAATTACTGTGCACTGATCCATCATACATGGGGAATCAAGTATCTAAATGGGCCTCAAAAGGGTGGAATAGACTTGGGATGACATAAACTGTTGAACATCTAACTACCTCAATATCACATTTTAATAACATTTCTGTATCTGCAAGAAATACGAATGAACTACAACTATCTCTGTGATGTTGGGGCTATTCCTTCTCAGGCAAATATACTGCTTTATGAACGTGATTAAAACAAAGTGCTAAAAACAAAGAAAAGGTTATTGAATTAGGAAAAAGGAATGGTATGATAAGAGAAGAAAAGCATAATGCAACTTTAGTAGAATCATTACAGCACCTTAGCAGCTAAATGTATAAGAATGAGGTGAACCATGGGGGATTGTTCTTTTTACACTACCTTGCATCTAAGTATGTATTTATCAGTGTACAAACTGGTGTATATATATGCGTCAGACGTTCCCCTTCTGAACTGAGAGCATTCTGCATTCATTCTGCACGGTTCTGGGTGACTCCACAGGTTTAGGGGCAAAGAACAATAAGAGCAGAACCTGAGCACAATTCAGCAACAAGCAGCGTGTACAGAGGTGGTTAATGATGCGTGTAGATCAGGTGGAGTCTGGAGAGAGAAAATGAAGAAAAGATAAGCAGGGTACAATCAGAAAGAGAATGGTGGGATCCGTAGAGAACTGGGAAGAAATGATGCCCATGGGCCGCTTTGTAGTAAGAAACGGTTTCAAGAAAACTGTCATTATGGACAATTTGCAAACAAAGAAGGTGGAAGATCTTGGATAAAGTACTCACCCGGTTTAAATTAGAAGAGGTTATATTTGAACTGGTTATTATTATAACCAGTTTTACTCAGCCTAATAAAAGTTGCGGTGCACTGACAAAGTGTAGACAAGGTGCCCCGAGATGTGACTCACGCTGGAGATATGTTGGGATGTTTATCTCAGGTAACAAATTTGAGGGTATCCCTTTTAGTGCCAAAAAGTGCAATTTCTTCCCATAAGAATGGAATGTGACAGCCCACAAGTTGGACTGCTAATTGCAGTTGTGTACTTCTTGATGACTGATTATGGCATTAGAGTAATCTTCTAGATGCACATCTCAAGAGTAAAGCAAACGAATCCTGCCTAATGATTGCAGTTCTTTAAAGCCTGCCAGGAGAGCTCAGATGCCTCAGGATGCCTTCAAACAACACTGATTCAGTAGTGGCACAGAAAATCCATCTGTCCAGAGACTCAATAACAGAAATTTGCCATTCAAGCCTAGTTTTTTGAAGATCATATTCCAAAAGCCATTGCTGGACTAATATTTAATTGATGGTCTAATCTGGCAGCAGTGTTACGACAGGCTTTCTAGGCAGATGTTGAGCCAATCGGTAACCATGAGATTCGATCTCCTATTCAGTTGGTTTCTGTCTTCTTTTTTCTCCTTCTACCTTCACATGGAGAGCCATACGCATTGATATTCCAAAAAGAAATATTAAGCATTTCCAAATGATTGGTAAATGCAAGCAGAATAATTGCAATCAGACTCTTAATTGCTCTTAAAAAAAAAAGAAAAAGAAGCTTAAATTCCTGCACAAAACAAAGTAAAACAAAGCAAAAGAGATTCTAGGCAAAAAATGAGAACTGGAGGTTGATGCCTCTCCTCTCTGCCATGCCCCAGTTATGCGTATTGTGAGGAATATGAGTATGCTAGCAGATGGTATAGAAGCAAAGCATATTAAATGTCATTAGCACTCATGAGTGATGATGGTTTAGAGACACAGTGTGTGGCATGGCTTAATTCCTGCCTGAGTGTGGAGCTACTGCAGCTCTGACCCAGGATGGAGCAGGACAGAGAAGCTGGTGCTCACGACTCTGTGCTAACTTGGCACTTATTTTTCACATGCAGATGGTTGGGGTTGGAGCTGGAGAGTCCAAGGTGGCTGGGCCTGATGTTGGCAATACTGTTCCTGTGCTTTAACTGTCTTTGTTAGTCCAAACATTCTTCATTATTTCAAGCATTCAGATTTGGCAGTTTTCATATTCTGCCCAGATTATAACACAGCTGGTGAAATAAGGTGTTTATAGAGTCAGTGATGGAAAAATCAGTGGCAAACCACCCCCAGGAGGGACATGTCACTTTGAGAAGCCTTGGAAAGAGACATTTAAATGTGCAGTCGGGTTTTAAAGAATTTAATATTCAAACTGAATCTTGTTTTGCCAGCACAAAGATCTCAACCATGAGAACACCTGCATTCATGTAGCCGAGTCCAGTGAAGGGAGGCTCTTCCGTGGCACTGAGGGTTAGATCTGTAGGAGCTCTGCAGGTGAACAAGAGAGAGCACCTCCATTTTCTTTCAGATCCCGTTGTGATTGTGTATAACCAGGCTTTGCGTTGAGAATTGTCTGTATACCCTCTTAATTTGGTGAAAAAGTGGTCTTCAAAGCATGTGCCCTCAGACTCTACCATCTTTGTCATGCAAGAAAGCCACCCCTTCCCTTTCCTATGAAAGTGATAAATAGGTAACATATTCTTTTTTCCCCTTCTTTGTATACTCAAATGTTCGTACAGTGATTACATTTGCAGGTACCAGATGCATTGATTAGAATGGTTCTTAAATAGAAAAAAGAAAGTCATTTGCTATCTGCATCTTCCAGATACAATCAGATATGAAAGGCTTTCCTTCAGTTGCTGAAGGAGAAAGTTTTCCTCTGCTTGACTTCCACATTAATGTCTTTTGAATAATTGAATCCCTGCTGGGGAAAAGAAGCAGAGCATTTTCTTGTATGTGCGGATCGCTTCTGGAGTCAAGACACAGGCACTGAAATTCCTTTTAGGTCTCCACGACAAGGGCTGATGCTCCAAAGAAATTAATTCTTTGTAACAAATAGCAATTCCTTGGGCATAACATTTACTGAACGAATGCAATGTTTTATTTTGCTTTTTAGAGGAAGTGCAGAAACCACCTATGAGGGAACACCTGAAACACCGACAGAAGATTCTGAAAGGTATGCATAGCGTAAGGGTTACAGTAATTGACATACCTCCTATTCTTAGATTTCTTTCAAGTCAGGGGTATGTTCAGTGGGTTTGGCTGTTGAATACGTGTGAATCAGCAATTCATTCCCGTATCTAGATCTTTGCAAATAGTAACACGTCTATGGAAAGCAGCCTTCTCCCATTTTCTAATTGCCGAGGTTGGGGCAGAGGTTTCTTCTGCAGATTACACAGATAGCTTTTAAATGGTGGTATCAGCTTGCCTATTCAACAGCAACATTACAGCTGAATTTTCAGAACAGAATTTGAAAACATTTTCTTCTTGGCTTGCACGCTGCTAGTTCTGCACTGCCGGACATGAAAATATCTCTTTTTAAAGGCATAGGAAGCAAGATCTTTGGCCCACAAAGAAGAGAATTTAAATCAAATATAGGGGATAAGAACAGAAAGATCAAGTGAAGGGGAGGTTGTTGCAGGTAGTGCCAAAGGGCATACCGAGCAAAACCTAAATGGGAGGAAGACATCTGAAGAGAGTATTGAAAGGAAGGAAGGAATTAACTTAACGATGGGGTAGCTGATCCAAGTGCAAAATGCTGCTTGAGTATAGGGAGGGTGTGAGGAGTACAGAGAAGAGACAAGGAAAGCATTAGGAGAGAATTAGGTGAACTCTACAGCTCATCCCCATTAAAAGAGATCTGCTAGTATAACTTATGCCAGTAAAGAGCATGTGCTGGCAATTCATTTTCTTTGTGAATACACCAGTTCAAACGGTCTGGACAAACAACTTCAGACGTGCACACACACATGACTGTATCTACAAGACCTTCTTGTGCAAGCCATTAGCCCTTCTGTTTGAAGGACGTATGACGATTTCAGCCCCGTTTTGTTTGCAAAAAAACAGTAATAACTTTAAAAGCTCTGTTTAGCTTTTAGTGTCCTCTAATATCGCACATTTATCCCCGCCCTTGCAACAAAATTAACTGTTTTCAGCTCTCCTCCTCCTTCATCTTATCAATGAAGTAACACTGATTACTTCACCTAGCTTCTGCTGATATTTGGCGTAATGCAATCTATTTGAACAGTGATAATAAATAATAACTAATAATTCTGGTCAATTGTGTGTAATGGGTTGTGTAGATCTGCAATACGCTTTTGTCTGCTAGCACTGATCAAGAACTGCCACAGTCAGCAGAGCTCAGGAGTCAGAGCATCATAGTATCAGACCTGTTAGGGGCTATATGCTGTAGTGACCTAAATTCAAAAGCTAATCCCTGTCTCAAGGAGTTTGTGCCGTAGATTAAACCCATGACAGGGATTGTGGAAGGGGAGATTATGACTTATCTTTGCGAAGCCACTTCTCTCCTTTACAAATGAGCCTTTCCAGAAAGCTATCATCAAATAAGAACATTATTTATTTATACAGCTCCCAAAAGTATGTTCAGCATTTGAGTGCAGACGCAGACAGGATACAAAGCAGAGGCATTTTTAAGTCTGACAGAATGAAGACTTTTCACATCAGCTGTTCATTTCCTTTCTTGCTGTCAGTTCATACAGCACAGAACACCATTCTTTATCTCTTGGCAGTGAAGACTGGCAGGTGCTGCTAGATATTGTATTAAAGGTACAGAGCATGATGACAGTGTGTCGAGTCAAAAAATATTAGCAACTCCTTCCATAGGGTGGAGGTCTCCTGTGTTTTATTTGAGGGAAACCATAGTTTAGAGCATCCAATTTAATACAAGAAAATAGCTCAGAAATTGCATCCGTAGATCTTCCGTAAGCCTGCCTAGCACTGCTGCTTTGTTTACTGGCAGACCATGAAGGCATTGCATTGACAAGAGTGTATTTATCTATTTGTTAAAAATAAATAAATAAATAAGTAAAAGGGAGCAACAGACATATTTCATTTTGAAGTTGTACCATGTGGTCCCGTTAATTAAACGAGCTCAACTGCTCTGTGATTTCATTTGTTCCTATTAATGTAGAGGCACGTCAGAGTTTATAGAAAGTTAATCACTGACACTAAGACATAGAAGATTGTGAACAGCGCAGTGCATCATATCCCTGTTTGTGCTGTAGGCGAATCACCATGCTGGGAGGAACATGAATGATGCCCAGACTCTTGGCACAAAATGCATTGCTTTGGTTGAAGCACAATTAAGGCATTGCCACATGTTATGCTGGAGGAGTTATACTGTTGCTGGGTTGGACCCATCCTGTGCTGGGCATGGAGTCTCCCCAGCCTGATCCACATCCTCTGTATAACCAGGCTGAACTAGGGCAGCCTCACAAGGCTGAAGGTTTCCCTCCTTTTCCCACAGGGTTCAAATTCCCACTATTACAGCCAGAAATACCTTTGGTCGCTGGCTGTGCTGCTTTGCTCAGCCTCCTAAGCCACACTGCCAGAGAGCAGCTCTGGGCTATGCAGCCCTCAAAGGAGCAGTGGAGACTTCACAGTTCTGAGGCAGGAGATGGCACTTCAGACATGCACGGGGAAAGCTCCATGTAACTCCGTGCCCTGTCCAACAGGGATTTCTGCCAGGATCCTCAGCTTAAGGATGGCGTAGTTGGTGACTGAAACTCCCAGCAGCTCTCAAGCTATTTTTTTTCTCCTGTGGCAGCTGAAAGGAAAAGCACTGTTAACCCTTTGCTTGTGGAGGATTGCAGATGGATACAAAAAGAGATTTTTTTTCCATAGGCAATCTTAGCAGAGCTGCTGCTCCTTCCATGCCTTTGCTCCAAAACCCAAAGAGTTTCACTGACTTCATCATTAAAAGTAAATTAGCTCTGAAACTGCGAATGTTTGTCCACACAATTTCTCTCCATCCTTACGAGCGAGGACAGATCGGCACAGGGATGGAGCGGTGCACGTTTTTTCACATCTGATCTCCGTGGAGCAGCACCTGTGGGAGCAGCCCTGAGTAGGTGGGGGGATCACCCTGCACCGCTATCTCTCCTCTTGAAGATACTTCACAGTGAAAGTCACCAGCTCCTGTGTGCCTGATTTGGCAGCTGCTGGCCTTCCCAAAGTCACAGAAAACCTCAGTGCCGTAGGAGAGAAACTGAAGCGCAAAGACTTAATATGATTTCCTCGAGGTTGTCATGAACAGCTTACAAAGCCAGTGCTGCCCCTTCTGAGAGAGAACGGCAGATGTTTGCAGCATCTCATCTGCATGCACAGATGTGGATCTACCCATCAGGTACATTTAAAATCTAGAGGGACGCAGTGCTCCCCTTCAGGATTCAGGAGCAGGCATCTATGCAGTTCCTTGGTGTCCAGGCTGCAGAAATACAATTTAAATCTAACGGTGTCATAACTATATGGCTGAAATGAACACAATTATGGCAACTATTTAATGCAGTGTTTTGGCAGGGACGCTGCAACAAAAGCATGCAAGGAATGGTGTGGGTTTTTTTCACCATTTCTCATAACTCAGATCGTGTGACATAAGCTACAATTAATAACACCATCAGATAAGTAACATGGGACACAACTGTTTCCTGCACAAAAGGAATATTTTTCTTTATCCATGAATTTTCATATATATATATATTTTTTTTTTGGTAAGTTGTGTGTCAGACAGATGGGTTTCTTTTTTAAGTAGCTATTTTATTTTATTTTATTTTATTTTATTTTATTTTATTTTATTTTATTTTATTTTATTTTATTTTATTTTATTTTCAGAAGACGAAGGAATAATCCTGACAGCTCTTCCGTGGGCTCTCCTGTATTGCTAAATGAAAGGATCAGGATCATAATCTATGTAAGAGCAGCCAAACTGCCTATCCTTCACCAAGGGTGTTATTTTTTGCCCTAGCTGTCAGGACAGTTGACTTGAATTTAGCTACTGCATTTTAAAAGTCTGTATAATATCACATACAAACACAGTTTATAAATAGACATTTAGAGAAGTGTCTTTATTCCTCGTTTTTCCAGGGCATATGGACTAGTGTGATGATAAACTGAGCACATGCACATTCAGGATCTCTGTTTAGGCCAAATGTTTGCCTGATTCAGCATAGCATGCTTTAATAATGTAATTCAATTCTTCCTCATTTTTAATGCTATTTCAGCCTGTTAATACAATTTGGTGAGCTATTATAGTTGTTACAGCTGCTAGTTTTGCCCTTAATACTGGTTTCACTTATGACCTCAGTCAGAACTAGATTTAAAGTTTGAGATGATGTAAGTGAATAAGGATTATTAGATTTATTCATATGGCAATTTAAATAAGAAACTGCCTGGCTTAGAATAAACGGTAAATGAAAAATGCATGTGATTTATAGACCTGTCCATTTCAAAGATTTATACGTAGAGTAGGATGATTAAGTAAGAGACAGACCTGATTATATGAAATATGTAATTTTTGTAATGCAATATTGGAAGCAAGCTGCTAAACAGCACCAGCATAACAATGATTGCCCAAACAGCTTTGATTACAGTATTACCGTGCAGCTGGTATGCAGTCATGTAAACACAAGCAGCAGGCCTCTGACCATTGCTTTTCCTTGACAACTGGTAGATGGTGTTATGTTCCCACAAAAGGCATCTTCTTCACTGCAGCACAGCCTCCCTGGAGCAGGCTGTGGGAGCAGAGCAGCATCCAGGCTTTGTGCTCTTAAAGAGCAGGGACAGACAACAGCTTCATACGCATCTATGCTTTCATGCCAGTGAGTATTCAAGTACCTCCAAGGCTGCGTGCCAGAATCACTGGCTTTCTTCCAATAGTCTCCTGTATCAGAAATAAACAGAGAACTCCAAGAGCTGGTGGAAGAAATCACACCTCTCTTTCAGGTGCTGGGATGGTCCCAAAGCATTGTCACAGAAACAACTGGATCAGCAAAAATCATTCCGTTCCTTCTGAATAGCAGAAAGAGAAAATTATCCTTTCGCTTTCCATGAAGCTTGGAGAGTAGAAGAAAGCAACACAAACAAACAAAACCACCACAACAACAGAACAACCCAAAACAATTCTATATGTATTTTCTACCGTGGGTTTTAAGGCTAGAAGAAGCTGCTGTAATTATTTATTCTCTCAACCTTTAGAATGCAAACCACAGACCTCCGTTCCTCCAGCCATCTTCCTCTTAGTTTAAGACTGGATGACATCCTAAAGCTTCACCATTGATGCAGTAAAAAGCCTTTGTGAAAAACACTGGAGAAGAGTGCTTCAGCACTCCCTTGTTACAGCATTACTACAACCTGTTGTGTCTCCTAAGACAAGGTCTGATCGTGTAAGCACAAAACAGTAATTCTGCTTGTGGTTACTGCGGCATTTTTATGCATGCAGATGTGGAGATTTGAAGACCACATGAGAAACTGTGCGCAGGGATACTAGGCTCTGCTATTCTGTATGAATTAATACACTTTTTATGAGAAAGCTTAATAAATGTGTTCCAAACCAGGGGGTCTTCCATAACATAATTTGCATGAAACAGAATTGACCCAGAAAATTTTAATCTAAATCCCAATCTGATTTGTATAAAGTAATTCAATTTCCTCCCTAGTAGTTATATGGATTTTATCAATTATACCAATTAAATTGTCAAGCAGATTTATTGACCAGTCATCTACAAGACGCTTTCTTTGATGTACTATTCTGGTATCATCAACTGGTCATGCATGTCCAGCCTTGGGTTTTGGTGTCATTATGTGCAGCTGAACGCTCAAATGAGACGGTTCTAATAAATGAGTTGTGTGAACCAAATTTTGAAATAAGAACGAGAATGGAAAGCTCTTTGCTTTTAATTGCAGGCACAAAATTACAGGTAGGGGCAGATAGGATCAATTCAGACGCTCAGCCATCCTATGTGGAAAACATACATTTGATTTCTGACCTCAGATTTGGGCCTCTGTGCTATTATCTAGATGTAGTCGTTCTTGCTAGAATGCACATCCAGTTAATTTTAAATACCAAAAGTGAGGCATAAAATTAAAGGTTGGTTATGAACGTGGCAACCTATGTTTTTCAGAAGGTCGTATTTTCTCTGCCTGGGTTTTATGCAAGTGGCAAACCTTCCTGAAATAACCTTATTATCCACCTTGAATAATTTTGTTATTAAAATACATTCAAATTTGTCAGAAAAAATTAGCGGAATCAGACGTCTTGCTTCTACTGAGTGAGTCGCAGCGCAACTTCTGATTTCCTCATAACCTTTTCCTAATTTCCTTCTACAAGCTTGCCAAGAAAATGTGGGTAATACTGGAAGATGAGCAAACAAGTTGGAGATCTGTACAGTCAAGCAAAACTCATAATAATGATAAGAAATTCTGGGGGAAAAAAAAAGAAGAACTGCTTAATAAGGAGATTGATATGGGGCAGATTTTAAAGTCTAAAGAAAAAAAAGCAAAGCGAGGAATTTGACACTCTTGGGAGTGCTTTGCTCCCCATTTGGTAACAGCGGATAGAACAGGCACACTGACGTGCAGCCTTCTTCCAGTGCAGGTTCAGAGAACATGCAGGATACCAATAGCAGGTTTGGTCTCCTGGGATACACTTCTAGAACCAACCTCCTCAGAAATACCAAGCAGTCAGCATGAGTAAGAGAGTAAACAGGTGTCTGTCATTGAAAAGAAGAGGCCCTGTGGTGTTGGTTACAGGGAACCCCAAATCTGGTGGTTTATGCTCTGCTCTCTTAGCACCAAAAGATCTTGTTTCTTAGCACTGGCACTGAAAATCTGAATTTTTGGTTCATGTCACTGTAATGCTTTTAGACTCTTTTCCTAAAATATTTTGAGACATTTCTCAAAAGCAGTAAATGTCACGGTATGGTAAACAGAGCTGATGTGAAAAAGCCCTTGTTAAAGCACTGAAGAGCCAGTTGGAGTGTTTCTGAAATACATGGCTGCATGCATAATCTCAGTATTTTTGGTAATCATGCCTGTGAATGCATGCATTTGCCAACGGCTCTGTATCGCTCTAGTGCATGATGTAATGAAAGATATCTCATGTTGACTATGACACTTAAGTAACAGCTAGCTATGCCTGTGCCAAACACAGAGCATAATGTCTCCTCAGCTGCCTGAAGAGGCTTGGGGCTGTTTCTCTGTCATTCTTACCCTCTTCCATTCCACATCTGTGTCCCCCCCCTTTTCCTCTTCTAAATCCCCAACATTTCTTTGGTTTGGCCTTTACACAAATTTACAAAACAAAGAATAAGGGAACCAAAAGATTAATACACAAGCTACTGCAGCAAACTGTGTGGGAGAATCATAGAATCTTTTAGGTTGGAAAAGACCCTTAAGATGACCAAGCCCCATCACCAGCCTAACACTACAAGTCCCTCACTATGTCTCCTATTTAGGCAGATAATCTGTGTCTCCTACAGGGACTGTCCTGGTGGCAATAGCCCAGAGGTTCTTTTTCTAACAAAAGAGCAGCTAGACGACATGTTTTATACAGCTCCTTCCAGTTTGCCATCTGTTTCGCATAGCTGGAGCGGTGCAAACCTGAAGAGGTAAGAGGGCACCTCTGTGCCTGTGATGGGACAAAATGCAGACACAGTATTGTGGGATGATTGATAATTCCCATCCAAACTAGGAACCCTGACGTATTTCAGGCTAGAGAAACTTAAATTAGCAGATTAACAGTGACTACAATGTCATTGAATCGGACATCTTACATTTAGTTAAGCAAAAAGATTTTTACTGAATAGTTTTGCAGTGTTTTCCCATTAAAGTTCAAATGCAGAGTCAAAGGACAGACATAAAAATGCAGGGAGCAGCTGAGCTTTATTGTGCAGAAATCCAGGTGCTGTTTCAGGGCCAACAGAATCAAAAGTGTTATTAACCGAGCTGGAGGGCACCCTGCCTGAAAAATAATACTTTTCATTATGAAGATGACACTGTAACACTCTGAATCTTAGGGGATATTATTACTATTTTATCTAGAGTAGTTTAATACTTTTGGTTTGGTTTCAGTGGGTGCAAATGAAAGAGACTATGGCCTTTGATGCTTAGTCTAGCTGTAATTACAGAGAGCTGTGATTTAGGGGACAGCATCTAATTCCTTTCTGCTCATCAAAGAGTAGCTTAAGAAAATCTATATATTATTTAAAATGAAGTCAAGAGCTCCCTGGTGTCATTTAAATGACCCAAGCAGTAGATATGGCAGGCAAGAAAGAATCATTATTAAATTAACAGTTTCATAAGGTGGTTCAACATCCGACACAGTGGGAATAGAGAGTGAGGTGGTTATTTTGGCTGTATGGAACAGGAATAAATTTCAAGAATTGCTCAAGCATCTGTCAATAATATAAATGCATTTTAAATAAGAAACCTCAAGGCTGAAGTCTTCTTTCGAAGCATAACAAAATATTTTCTGACAGGTGTGGATTCCTAAATGATGAAGAGTCAGTCTCTGACCCTGCAATATGCCTCTGCCCAGGAGGAATTACTGCATTCCAGTTGAAATCATCAGCCTAAGCTAGATTCCTAAAACTGCTACCTCATTTAAGACTGGAGAATGCTTTAGAAGTATGTAACTCTTGTTCCATCAGCCCCAACTTGAGTCAAAATGTATTTGTGATTTAACTGTGAACTCCATTGCCAGCTGGATACCATCTTCCTAAATGCTATCTCCCATGAACCCTGAACCATCTTGTCTTGCTAAACAGTCTTTCTACAGTCTCCACGATACATTGATCCTGACATACCACTGCCTCAATAAGTAATAAGAAAAATACATATTTAAAATCTTTGCTTCCTCCAAGAAGCAGCTCTTGATAGTACTAAACCTTCCTTGCTTTCCTGTACATCAGTAGTTAGTAGCCAAGAGTACTACAGTGCCTCTGACTATCAAGGTTGTCATGACATCAACTGCCTCCAATAGGTCAGGACCTCTTGTCATGTTAAATATCCTTGGATCCCACAGATGCCACTATCATGAAAGCAACCGCTTTATCTGAAAAAAGAAATGGAAATGTATTCATTTCTACTGATAAATGCTAACCATGTGGACTAAACAATGACTTTAGTCTTTTTCCCCTCCTATCTCCCAGATAAAATCATCACATTCCTGCTACCCCTGTCAAATGATTTTATTTTTTGTGTTTCAGTCTACTTAGTTCTGACGCAAGATTGCTTAGATTTCTTCCTTGGATTTTTTTGTGTACATGTCTTCTTTCCCTTGCCTTTCAGCTCATGTCCCTGCTTGGAATTTTTTGTTTTATGTTGCTGGTTTTGAATGCTTTTCATCTTTTTAATGGGAGAATCGGTCACTTCCCATTTATCACCTTACCTAGGAAGATAGCAAGTATTCTTCAGTTCACAACTGTTATTTCCAGTGGCTCTGTGTTCTGAGCATGACACTATGTGCAACATCCTGCTCTGGCACACACCTCTGGGACTCCCATTGTGCTGAAGCTTCTGCAGGTTTCTGGCTTGCTGTATGAAAAAGAAAGAAAGCCTTAAGGCACAGATTAAAATAAACATGTTGGATCCTAAAACTAAACTGCAAAGAGACACTACCAATTGTCCTTGTAACACTAATCAATGTAAAGAAAAATATACCCACAGGAAAAGAAAGGGTTGGAGCCAGGATCCACTCCTTCCCAGACCTCATTTAAGGGCTGGCAGTGGAAGGGAGGATATCACTTTGTGTACTTAAGGCCTTTGAAAGGTAAGCAGAGCTTCTCCTTTATTTCTGTGTTTTGACTGCTAATGTTACTAAGCCTGATAGCTGAAGTCCTTCATACACAGAAGGAATTGCAAGAGAGTGGTCAAAGCCAGTACTGGTTGTAGGAGTTTCTGTTGCTGGAAATGGAGTGGAAGTAAAAAATTAAAACAGGTGCAGCTGCAAAGAAAGTAATAAAACTGTTGCTAGGGAGTCATGGTTAGGCTGACAACAAAATGGGATGGTGAGAAACCCTACAGGTAATAGAATAGAAGGGTGATTGGAGTCTAAAACTAGGAGACAAATTCTTGATATCCATATACTCGTGCTTGCCCTTACTTGCCTTCCCTGAATAAAAGCTTGAATTTCAATGCTTGCATTGCTGTAAATGGCTGCTGGAAGGATTTTTACTTGATTGCCTGACCTTCACCATAAATATTCCTATTCCAATGATCCTTCTTCTCCTTTTCAATGTTGGAAGGAAGTAAAGAGATATGATGGGGAATAATACAACTGTCTAACATGGTGGAATTGATACCTAGTAATTAAGGAACACACCTGTTAATGCTGCTGCTTTTCTGAGAGACTATTATCTAAGAATTGCTTATCTCGGTTAAAAGTATATTTCAAAGGAAGTGTATTCATAAGCTGAAACAATCAGAAATGATGCTTGAAGCTCTTCTCCCCGATAAATGAGCCAGAGAGACCTGGTTAGCATCCCATCTAACACTGAGGTTTATTTCTAAGGTAGGAGGCCAGCCCGCTGGATGTCTTGGCCCCTCTGCAGTTACTTAAGGACCAGGACTTAAAACTCAAAGCTTAGATAAAATCCTACCAGTTTCTGTTAACATCTTAAAACCCACTATTTAGTTACAGAAAAAGCTAAGGTGCTTGCTAACTGTAGTGGCTCTCGGTGGCCACACAGAGGCTCCTGCCTCCCCTTAGGCGCTGTAGTAGGTTAGAAATCTTAATTTACAAGCTGAAAAATGAAATGAAAAGTTTTTCAAGTAGTGTTTTTGTTTTGCTTTGTTTCTTTTACTAGGAGAACGATCGTCAATTCCTCAACCTGAGGGATGGACAGCCGGACAGTCCCACACCTCGCCCCCCCTCCCTCACCTCAGCGGCGCCGCGGAGGCCACGCCTCCGGGTGGCTGTTAAGGAGCGGCTATGAAGGCTCTGTTGCCTTGCTGCTCCCAAGTCATCGTAGTACTGAGCCTCGTCGAGCTCCGCTGGGAGCCGGACCCAGCTGCCGAGCCGCGGGGCTGCGCCTGAAGCAACCCTAGCGCCTGCCGGCGGCTGGGAACGTAGCGGGCACGCCATGGCTGCGGCTGAGGCCTGCCCGCCAGGGGGAGCCGCCGCCGCCCTGAGGGAGGAGGGCGGGCCCCGCGCCGAGGTAAGGGAGGTGGTGCTGGGGTGGCGGTAGGCGTGGAACGGGCGGGCTGCGGGGACGAGAGTGGGCTGGTCCTCTAGATGGGGCTCCCAGAAAGTGAGGGGGAAAGAGCTTCCTGAGTGCCGGGGCGGTGGCAGAGTCGGACCGTGAGCCTTTCCTCGTGGACTCCTTTTCCCGCCGAGGTTACCACAGACAGCAGGGATGGAAAGCATCTAGGGCAGCGCTGTGCTGCGAGGTAACACAACGTAACGTTTTGCTAACCGGGGAGCTGGCTATTGTTTTCAAAGCGTGGGAATAGAATGAATCCGTGAGGGAGAACTGCCCTGTGTGCTACTGAGGGTGTAGGCATCGCATGTGACCTGCGGGTCAGGGCTGCAAGATGAGGGCTTTCACTTTAACTTGGCATTTCCTCGTGAATTGCCTTCCTTTTCTTCATGTGGGCACGTAGGCAGGTCAAAAATGTGCTTCTGCTGCCACGTTATAGCTTCTCCAACAGTGGGTGTCAACTGTCAGTGTAACGGCATGGCCCACTTTGTGAAGGGCAGGTGTGTGGCACAGGTTGGTAACTATGACTACCAGTAGCATTTCCCACTGTCACTCCAAGTTTGGGGACAGTGCCAGGGCTGAACTTCAGTCTCTCTTCATCTGCTTGTACTGTCAGTGTGGAAGCTTTGTACTCAAGGTAGGCAATAGATACCTGCAGTTTCAGTCAAACCTTATGTGGTCCCTGCTGCACTTCTGTCTGCAAGTGATTTCTCGGACCCTAATCCAGTGGAAATGTTGCATACATCTGTAACTTGAAGGTTAGTAGAGCCCTGTGGCTTCAGGGACTGCTTTTCTGAGTCAGATCACTGGTGGGCACCAAGTTTCATTAAGCCTGCATAACTTGTGATCTGACCCTTTTGTGATACCCTGTGCGGTTACAGAAGATGCGGTAGTTCCTACGTCCTTGGTTGTTGGCTTAGATACTTGGTGTATCTAAGGGTGTAGGAGTGACTGAACCAAGGCAAGGGAGTGTTAAGTTCTTGAGCAAAGACATAAATGGACTTTCAAGTGAAAACCACCACATCTCTTCTAGAAGTTCTTTCCAAGTGGGTAACAGATCGGGTGAAGTTGATCTTAGCATGAAAGATGACTTCTCTATGTTTGAATAAGTCTTGTGCTGTTAAAATGTTATTGCAAATGTATAACAAATTTCCGAGCATTCAGCTGATTTATAACCTCCATTTTGCCTTTTGTAAAAACAGACCAAAGCTATTTTTAACCTTTCTGTTTCTTATTCCCCCATGGTAGACTCCCAAGTGTGGTTCTGTTCTGTGTAAACAGATCGGAGTGATTGTTTTTTCTTCATGCTGTGCGACTGTGTAAAGTTGTGGGAAGGCAGCAACTGGATTAATCCACTCTTGGGTTAATTAAGTGCTCATATCCACTGTTTGGTCTCCACGAACATTCAGTGAGTGTTGATGAATGTCAGCGAGTGGTACTTTTTCTGCATGGAGGAACTGAGTGTCGCCCTCTTGTTTCATCAGCACTCATGTCAGACACCATTCTGTCAGGCTGCCCCTCTGCTGCCATCTGTCACATAGCAGCTGTGTGTAACCAGATACTGGTGAAAGGTTCAACCTCTGTTGCCATACCACCAACAGCCACCTGTGATGTCACAGGCCAACCTAATAAGATAGGAAGCTTTACTTTTGGATCATTTCTGTGCTGAGTATTTCTCATTGTGCTCTTTTCCCATGTACAGAAGTGTTTGTTTTACACTTCATAGATGGCTGAAAGAACAAATTGCAGTTTTTCTTTCCCTAGAGAAAGAATTTATGATAGAGGTACTGTTTACTCCTTAATTGCTGATGGTGTATCCTGTACTGGTTTAGATGACATCCACTGTTGAAAACATGGTTGCTTACCTTTTTTTTGTCCTAGTTACACAAGTAGGTCACATTGATTAGGTCATATATGAGTAGGTCGTATAGACCTATGCATGCAAGTAATGCATGGGGGAGAAAAATAAGCGGACATTTGTGTGCCTTAAATGCTTGTATCACTTAATAAAGGCATCTTAAGGAAAATGCAAGATTGAGACTCTATGTGGGGAGGTAAATTATAAAGTCTTAAGCACAATAAAAGCAATAAAACATACAGGAAAAAAGCACACACAATTGACATGTAAGTGTGATACCAGTGGAGAAAAGAGAGAAACTATCCCACAGACATGGAAATCAGAATGCAGGCTGTGCTTCATGCCAATAGAAGGCTGTAACTTCCTTAGGCCTCTCGCTGTAAATTTGCATGGCAACACTTCTCAAAGCTTTAAATTGAGCCACAAACTCGTGTGCAGGACAAATAGGACATAGTTTCCAAAGCAGTGTAAGAACTGCATGCGTGGAGGTGTTGGTGCTGCAAGATGTTGCATCATTCTTAAGTATATGGCAACAGTATTTGCTAATATGTAGACAGTATCCAGAAGCTTGTAGTACAGCATCAAAGCCAAGGACTTTACAAGAGTTAAGAGTTGTCCTGCTTGATAAAATGGCTTTTGTTTTCCTTTCCCTCTGTGTGTATGTTGATGTATTTATACAGACAGATGAAGAACTGGAGGATAGAAATTGGAGGAGTTCTTTTGTCTTTCAAGGAGCAATATGGGTTACTAGGAATGGACTAGGTAGCTCTAAAACATGGCCTGGATCTCCACTTCCAAACTGTGTGAACCCATAAACTCTGGTGTTACCCAGGTCAGCTGAAAAGCCAGTACCTGAGTGAAGGCAGCAGCTGCTGTGCTGGGTCATTGTGCTGCAGGTAGGACATGCTCCAAATTGATATGGGACAGAGAAAGAAGGCTCTGTCCTCACCCAAACCAAAAAGGTTTGCTGTGCATGGATCTGTTATGATTTTTACAACAGATTTGGAAGCCTGTCCTGAGAGCTGAATTCCTGTGCTAGCTTAGAGAATGTCTGCCTTAATTGACAGTGTAAAACTGCAGTTTAAAATACAAAAGCTAAGGAAGCAAAGGCACAGAGGCGAACTTTTACTGTTAGTACTGTGGTCTCTGTGCTAATTACTTGGCAGAGAGTTTAGGAGGATGGTACATAAATCTTTTGCAAGATTAATGCTTGGAACACAATTAGGGGCAGAATCTTACAGAATAATAATAAAAAAAGAAGTATTGAATGGGGTGAATCATCCCAGGTTTTGGACACCCTTTTAAGTATTTGTACTGACAGAATGCTTTGAAATACCTGGCTTTGTTTTGCTTTCTTGGTAAGTATCAAAGCTTTGGTAAGCTTTGATAAGGAGAAACCTAGTAGGCTTTTCTCCCCATGAGAGCAGTAACCCTGAAGCTGTGTGCTTAACTCAGAGTATTTTTATCTTTAATGCTTTCAGTTTTCTAGGCACTATGGTCTGGCAATGTTGCTTGTGAAGAGTCATCTGCAAATAGGTCAATGAGACTAGCTTTGGCTGCTGGGTGGCTGCTATGTATTAACCAGAACTTAGCTAGGTTTAGAAAGAGGATGTGTGAAGGACTGGGTACCCTTAGCTTATAGTAGCTCAAAAGGAGGACATCTGAAAAATGGAACTGTGTTGCAGACAGAGTTTTATCAGAAGGGGTGGGCCTTGAGTGCTTCCATGTTTATTCAGTGCATCATGGAGTGATTATGTAATGTCAGTGAGGATGTACTAATGTACTAGCCTTTGTGAAGGTAGAGAGAGAAAGAAGAAAGCCTCTTACAGAATGTCAGTACTGACCACAGTAGAAGGCATCTTGGGGACAGCAAAGGCTGAAAGACTGAGAACTCTGAAAGAGACTGAATAAATGTTGTAACCTTCATCAGATATATGCTGAATTCATAGAATCACAGAATTGCCTGGGTTGAAAAGGACCATAATGATCATGTGGTTTCAACCTCCCTACTATGTTCAGGGTTACCAGGCCAGGCTGCCCAGAGCCATATCCAGCCTGGCCTTGAATGCCCCCATGATGGGGCATCCACAATTCCTTGGGCTGAAATAATTTCTGTTGCAAAATGTGAACACAAAACTAAACAGTATGTGAAATTGCAGTTCATGTTCTAGAAGCAGCTTAAAAGGTTCATATTCCTAGAGGATGTTGAGCCATCTTCAAGTCAGCTTTATGAAAAATGATGTTTTGAATTAGTGATGCAGTTTGCATCAGTTTTTATCTTATTCCCATCTCTGCCTCCATTTCCAAAGTAAGTCTGTGTTAATTGTGTGTATGCATTAAACATGTAGAGTGTTCCTGCTTTATAATAGCTGACATGGCTGAGCTGTGCTGTGTGAAGCTGTAGTGCTTTTGTTTTCAAAACATGTGGCTAGATACTAACAACTCACTGACATGAGTAGAGTGTCTGTAACAGCATGTGCTTGCAGCCTAGACAGTATTACTAGCATCTAGAATAGATGTAGTAGATGTCTGACAGGCACCACATTTGAAGCCAGTTGCACAGTGTTGGTAGGTGACTTCTAGAAGCAATAATAAACATGAGCAGGTATGGGTATGTTTGAATATCTGCTGGTGGGAGAAAAACAAACAATGGTAGTAAGCTCAATCTGGTCTTCAAATGTAGATGAGGTTACTACAACTGCAGGTTTTGTGTAGTTTATGCTGTTTATAGTTGTGGAGTGATATCCAGAAGACACCGAAAGCACAGACTTCCTATGAATTTACAACATGTCTGCTTATGAATAACTGGTTGCTAATGTTTTTGAATGTCAAGTTCTACCGCAGGTGGGTTTGGTGCCTCTGTACCTACGATGAAGTTGGTATCTGCAGTTCTAAGCTGTGATTGTTCTGCCCCGGAAATTGACATCTACTTAGTTAATTTATGTGAATGGATTGCTCAGTGTGTATCATAGTATCACAGTATCGTGCGAGTTGGAAGGGACCTTAGAGATCATCGAGTCCAACTCCCGGGATTCGAGCCCTCTAGTGTAGCAGAGCGGCAGTTTTACCCCTTGCGCCACAAGGGGGATTCGAACCCGGGCCCTCTGGTGTTGCAAGCGGCGGTTCTAACACCGTGCGCCACCGGTATTTTGTTTGAAATGCAGCAGCTGTTTTTAGTCAGCTTAAAGACTGGTGCTGTTAGCTTGTTGCTTCACTAAAGTTTCATTTTTGTTTTCAGGGTATTCGTCTGAAAGCATGTCCTGAAGCTTTGGATAACTCCTAACTCTTGTCCAAACCAAGGAAAGAAACAGTTGAAACTGCAGGAGGAGAAGGAGAAAGAAGCTATATGTCATCTAAATGATGGAAGAAATGTAAGAAGGGAAAGCGCTAAGAGGAAATGAAGAAGAATATGGTGTATTTTTTATCACTGAGGTAAGAGCACTGCAGGAAACTGAGCGCTGAATGGCTTTGAAAGGAATATTTGATTTCTTCAGTTGGGATTTGGAAGTGTGTTTTGCAAGAATAGAAGAGGAATGGTGATGTAGGACTAAAAAGCCCTTGTTCACCTTCCCAGAAATTTCTACCCTAGCGTAGTTTGTACAGTTGAAATGTTCTCTGGGTTACCCAGATTGCTTATAATAAATCTTTCACTTCTCAGTTATATTTTGAACGTATTGCATTTGTGACAAAGGATTATGTTTTGCTTGCGAGCGCTTAGCATTGATGTCTATATTACACTGCTTTCAGCATTTATGTGAATCTTTGCATTCAGAGGATTACATCTGGGAAACTTGGCCGTTCGGATCTTTATGTACACTTTGTAACCAGAAGGAAGAAAAATAATATACTGAAAGAAGCTCACTGTCTTTTGTTCTGTTTGAAAGCTACTGTGAAAGGAGGGTTGAGAACATCAGGTTTTGTTTCCTTACTGGTCCCTCTGTTTGTTGCCACCCTGACGCTTTGGGTTTTTTTTCCCACACTAATGGGTGGTGCCACCCCAAAGAAGAGGAAGGCCTGGCTTTGCTTTTTTGGGACAGCATACAGCACCATTGCTATATATTCTACATGTATATATATATATATGTATGTATATGTATACACACACACATATATACATATATCTACATATATATATATATGTAGAATATATATATATATTCTACTCAACTCTCCCATCAGAATGAAGATTAGACAGCAAGGTCAGCAACTGTTTCACAGCGTTGTGCTCAGTTTCCTCCTGGACTTGGGTTTCCTTTTTGTATAAGATAACCATGCTTTAAGAAGTGGGAGTTTTGTTGCTTTCTTTTCTCCTGTTGCAGGGTAACTGAAACAACTAGATCTCCTTGGAGGACTGTTTCCAGCTTCTGTTGTCACAGACAAAAAACACGCTGGAGGTAAATATGGGAAACACCTGTTTAACGGATTGGATTACAGTCAGTGGTTATTGAATGATAACTCACTCTGTTATATTTAAAACAGACCATTTTCGAGCAAATCAACACAATAAAACTTACCTGAAGAATTTAAACATGCTGGTGTCCACCTTCCACAGCATCTCTTGTTGGCTCAACATGAATTTGTTTCCCAGTAACTTGCTTAGGATTTGAAAGCTACAAAGACTGTATCTTTCACTTGACCTGATGTTCAGTGTTAGATGGGGCTCCTAGGCAGCTTACTTAATTAGTTCAGCTAATGATTCAGTTCCTGAAACCTAATACCAATTTGTATTTACACAACAGCTCTCAGTGTGTTTCTCTAAAGCAACACCTATGTTTTTAAATGCTAGTAATTAATAAGCGTTTGGAGCTGAAGACTGTAGTTGTAAATGCAGGGTAAAGAGCATGCAGGGATGCTGTTGTCAAAAACAAACCCATTGCAAATTAGATCAGTCAGCACTAGCAGAGAACCCATTTTTGTTTGCTTTGTTCATCTTCTGGTTATATTACATGATTGTTTACTTTGTGTGCTCATCTTCACCAAAAAGTCTGGTTGTCATCTTAATTAGACGCTCCCTGTTCTCCCGCGATTCATAGCTGCAGTCATTACCCATGGAGCAAGCAACTCCTTGTATTCCTTTCACTCAGGGCTCAAGTGGCATCTTATATGATTTCCATTGTAGAAGCCTTAGTAATGTTTTCCATACAGCTTCTTGTGTACAGCTGGAACACCTGGCATTGGGAATCTCTAGGTTGGCTAGTGCTTCCTGCTCCATAAATTACCCTCCTGCTCTGTTCAACTTTGGTAATGCGTTCAACATGGACAAGATTCAGGAATTCATTGGCTTAGTTCTCTCCTGCCCGTAATTTGAAAGGAGTTTGGCCGTAGCACTTGCATAGCTGTAACAATACACAATTGCATATTTTATTTAGGACTATCAGCGCGCTGCCATCTTGTGACAATTTATCTGTTGAAAATGGAATGCTTGTTGTTTTTGTTTTTCACTAGGTAGCAAGTATTTACAGTGTGGGGAACTCTTAGCTATGAAGTGGTTTATTTATTTACTTAAAATCTTGACAAGGGCTTAAAGGAAAATTCCACCTTTGTCTCACAGACTATCAGTGGCCTAGTGTGCAGATACTCCCTAGGAGGGATATGGCAAGACTTTCTTCTGTTACCTGAGCTCCCAGTAAGTATAGTGGAGACCTTTAGACATTCTAGCATTTGTGATACTTGGGTAGCTGAAGTTCATCTTCAGTTCAGATTCACTGTGACTTTATGTACTTCTGAGATACTGTGCTTTGTATTTGTTCAGAAAGTGATGTTCTACTTTTCCTTTGAGAAGCCCAGTTGTAAAGCCATTTAATAATAAAGTAAAGCCCGTGTCCAGCTGGCTAACAGTTATGTGGTGAATTCTGGGTACACGTTGGAAAAGAGAGCAGCATTTTGGACCTATTTCAGGTACTATTAATCAAAAGCAGCGTTCAACAGATGATGCATACAAAATGAAGCCCCCCTTCCATCTGGTTCCATTACTTCTTAATATTGCAGATTGAAAGTAGTGTTAAGTTACTCTCAGCTCATCCCATCCCCATTAACTACTTGTGTCTCCAGGTTCATTCGTCTCACTGGGAACCCAGGTAGCAATGATAGCATTGCTGAAGAAGACTTTCAAGTTGAAATGACTGTCACAAGGCAGGGAACTCCTAACAGATTTTTCTTGGTAGAACTTAACAGGTTTTGTGTCTCCAAACTTATGTATGAGGGTTGCTCAAAAAGTAATGCCTTCTGTTTCTGCTATATTGGCCTGTGATGTCAGAGGTGGATGTTGGTGGCATGGCAGTGTAGGTTGAATCTTCTATATATAATATTCCATTGTATTTGTCAGCAGCAGAGGGGTAGTTTGACATAATGACATCTGACATATGAGTGCAGCTGAAGTGTGGAATTCAGTTCCTCCATGGGGAAGATGCACCTCTACTTCATACTATCAGTGCTTGCTGTTTATGGAAATCACAGTGAACGTGAGTACAGTGAGGCAGTGTTTCAGCAGTACTGACAGTGGGACACCTCCATTGGTGCTATGAGTGGAGCACTGCAGGCTTTCATGTTAGCAAAAACACTGGTGGTGACTGAAAAGGTTCTGTAGCTGAGAATTTGCTCTATCCAATAGTGTTATTGTGCTCTTTGGATCTGTTGTAGTTGCCATGGATATAATAGGATGCATTACTCTGCTGTCTAAAAAAGTAGGAAGTGTGTTCCTTGCTACTACTGATAGCAACACTTACAGGCACCACAGAGTATTTATAAGGTAAAACACAGGCTTAGTACTTTATTAGAATGCAATTTCCTCAGCATTACAGAAGAGGACATCAAACGGACAGGAATGCTGCAAGCAACCCCCATAGAACACAGCAGTCTCCCTTAATACCACACATGCTTTGGCTGAGCACTAGCAGTACTGCAACAAAATGCAGCTTTAGTTTCAGGTCATGGTTTTATTCAATAGATCCCCTTTTCTTTAGAAGCACATTTTTACAGGTTTTCTCTACAAAGCTCAGAGTCTAGTTTTACATGTGAACAACAGGGCTACGAAACTTGAAGAGGGAAGATGTGAGGCAGTTGCTTTGTCACTATCCGCTTCAGTTTGAAGAACTCGGTACCTTTGTTCCAAAAGACACCCAGCACAGTGGCAGTTTAGAGCTTTACCTATTTTCCATAGCAACAGTCTTGAGAACAGAGTATAAAAAGGCCTATAAATGAGACACCAGGACACCCACTACCAGTATGTATTTATTAGATAATCAGGTATCAAGATAACACATGCAGCTGTGTGAACTTTTATTACTGTGGTGTACTGTGCAAACGCAGTGCAGCTTCAGTGATGACACAGGCTATGAGAAATCATCATCTAATACCTAGAAACTGATCAAGTATGCAAGGAGAGGAAAAAAAGATAATCACAGGTGAAAAATTGTATGAGAACAACAACTTCATAGGAATTTGTCCACAGCCACCCTATACGGCAGACTATGAGCTCCTCCCTTACCCTTAAGGGCTACCACTCAAACTGCTGCTGTAATGCAAATAGGCCTAAGAGCTGCAAAGCAAGAGGACAACTGTTAAAAGGGGCAGTACAACTTGTGGCAAAACAGATGAATGTAATAGTAAGGGGGTTTCCCAGGTAAAGATCCTACGCATTTCTGCCAGTATAACTGTGTGAAGGAGAATTTATCATCTCCTCCAAAAGAAAAGCATAACACAACCATTAGAGGATTTCACTTGCATCACACACACTGCTTGGGAAACCAGTCAAAACACTGAAGGTACAGGGCGCGAGCATACTGCTTCCTTATGTTCTCAGCAAGCTCCCCCCTTTCTCCAGTGTGGTTGAATTACCAAAACAAGCTCAGCTGACAGAACTCTTTACAGGCATTAAGTTTTGCTTTTCTGTTTGGCTTCACCACCTCCCCCCCACTACCCAAGTAACATGGTTTCATGTACAGTCATCAAAACTAAAGAATGCACTCTTCCCCCTTCCCTCCCCCCCAGTATAACACAGTACTAAATGCAATTCCTCTCATTTCCTAAATGCTTTTCAACACTTGAAGTCGTAGGGAAAGCAAATTAAATTCATTGTATATGACAGAGAACAGAGCCTGAGTAGCCAGTACCAACACTGATTTATCTTTGTACATGTCAGTCAGTCCACTGTACTTCAATCACGCAGTGTGCATCTATTCCTCCCACAACAGTTAGCAACAATTTACGTTGTCTATCACATCATTGCTGCAGATCAAGGGCTTGCTGAGGCAAGCTGGGCCTGTAATTGACAACCTCATCTTCTGTTTCTTATGACACTGCAACATACCTGAACCACAGCATTACTCTGTTTTCAAAGGAAGGCAACAGAGGGACATAAAAACCTACTTCTCATAAATTAAAAAACCACACATGAACTGAAAATTAAGGAGCAGTAATTGATCCCTGTAGTTTTTGTTCAGAATTGCTGGTTTTCAGCATTAGGTTGACTCAAGATGGTAGCTTCTGTCACCGAACTCATCAGCCAACATCGTGACTATCTCGCTTTAATTTGTAATTATGTACCATGAAAAACAATGTCAAAGAAGTTTAACAGTAGAACAACAAGCTTTCAAGACTTCAAACACCCCGTAAGTTTGGTTTTGCATGCCACCACTGCCCCCCAAGAAAGACTCCCATCCCCATTACCAGTGGATCAAAACAACATACATTTTCCATGCGAATGAAGTAGATGTGAAACTATTGAAAGAGCGTAAATATCAAGCAGAGAGGTTATTATTATACTTCCTTCTCAAGTATTTTTTGCAATTGTGTGATCTGAATGTCGACCTGCCAACTGTAAGGAAAAACGTCCATTAACTATATCTAAAGTTCATGGAAAAAAGGCAAATTCCTAGTCAAGTTGTCAACTCGTTCTGTTGGAAAGAGGAAAGTAAAGCAGATTTTGCGCATCTTCATTTCCTGCTTCCATTGCAGCCCACTGGATACCTATGCAAATATTTCAAAGTTCAACTTAACATACCAAAAAAAAAAAGAAGCAGTCATTTTAAATCCTTAAATAGTGTTTTTAGGGGTTATTATAAAGGTTAAATACATGATTCTACTGAAACCAGGCACAGACATTTCAAGTTTAGGATAAACGATGTAAGCAAGTAACAGGCAACTTCCCTCAAATACATTCGCAACTGGAGCTTTCCCAAGCTCACGACTGTTGTTTGAAGATGCAACCATCAGTAATATGGTTCTGATACAGCACGAAGTCTACTTTCCATTCAGTCTTTCTCTGTTGACACTAAAAGCTCTTTATAGGTAAGAAGGATAAAGCTACCGATGAACAGGTGTAGGTGCTAAGTTGCATTAATGGGAAAGGAGGAGGTTTTGGTTTGGTTGGGGTTGGTTTTTGTTTATTTCTTTTTGTTTTGAAGTCAGTAAGAAAAGAGCCAGATAGCTGTTTGAAAACATTGCATCCAAGAGCAAAAAAAAATCAGCTGGCTTTGTCTGCAGCACTGTTTCTCCCAACAGAGAACAGATGCCCACGTTCAGAGGTACAAGTTCTGTGCACGCACTTGCCAAGTAAATTTGGTTTTAAATCCACCTCAAAATGGCACATTTCGAAGGTTCTAAAAGCTGCACATCGACATTATTTAATGTTAGACACGTACTAAATTTTATTAAGCATTACACTAGAACTACTTTGGTATAAAAAAATACTTTATTTTAAAGCTATGAAAGTTATAAAAATATGTAGTTAAACCTTCAGCTCACAGAATGTCTGCTATTTTAACATTAGTAATTGGTTTCTCCTAACGAATCTGAGTTTTTATTCGAAATGTTTACAAGACAATTATCACTACCATTTAAAAAAACCCAGCATTACAGGGAGCTGTACTACTTGTGATATTTTATCAGTATTCATTTAACCACTAGGTTTTTAATGAAGGCAGCAAAAACAACTATTTTCTGATGATACAGAATTTCTTATTTCTTGAAGCGTTTCTGTGGTTGACCACTTCTTCATTAGTTACCTGCAGCATGGCACCTTCCTGCCAAAGAAAAAAAAAGTGTATCTGAAGAAGTTTATCACATATGTCTAAACCAAATTACCAATAGGGGAACTTCAGCCATTTTAAAAAAAGAAGTATAAGCAGTTCACTGGTGTGTCTAACACAAAAGGAACAGGACTGTCGTTAGCTGAGTCCACGTTCTTCAGTTATTAGCCTGTCAAAAGCGATGGAACTTTGGAATTAGGATGTGGGCTTTTCTTTTAATGTTTTGTGGGTCTTTGTTTAAAAACCAGATCGTATAGAGTACGCCACCCTTACTCCGATGACTCATTACTTGGCAAATTTTCGTTAATTTGAGGATCAAACATTCAATGCAATGAGAGTAAGGCTGACTGAATTTGGCACTAAGGTTTATTAGCTGCAAGAACTATAAAAAATGGTGGAAACCTCATCATTCTAGCCAAATTCCAATTTAGGCCATGACATCGTACACTCATACAATACCACCTGCAGTTTCATTCGAAGCTTTCACTTCTCCTCCTAAAGAACTGCTTATGCAGTTACAAGAATGGACGACACATTCCTTCACAGAGGCAGATGAATTCTGTGGTGCAATTTTTTTTTTTTCCTTACACGTAAACAGTCTAAAGTTACTTGGGAACCTTCAGGATGAAACGCGTTATAGATTACAGCAGACAAGACACATAACAACACAGTTCATTTTCAACAGCACAGCGCTACCTTCATTGCATTACCTTGCAACCACCATAACGCATAGTCTCCCAAGAAAAAATAAAATGTTGCAGGATGCATAAATAAAGTTGTATGATTTAATTAACATGTGACCTACCATTTTAACTACCAACACCAGGGATGGAACCCTTGCAAAGCTTTACTAATGGACACTTGCAGGTCTCATTTGTTCAACTGTAGCAGAGTACAGTGGCAGCAGTCTATGCTTGTCCAGGATTCATATCATAGCTAGATTCCAGTAGGAAAAAAATATGTTAAGTAGCTGAAATTAACAAAAAAATTTGTATGTAGAAAATTTAATACAAGAAAACAGGTTTCACATATTTCTCTTCAGTTGATAATTGTTAACACAATTCATTGCTATGTTAAACTACATAATAACAATTACTATATAACTGAAAGAATACTGTCACATAGTATTAGTTTCTCAGTTTTGGAACATTAAGAAAGGAAAAAAGTAAATAAGATCTTACCTAAAGAAGTTTAACTGAAGCTTAGAACTAAGTTTGCTCTACTCCCTCAGCCTTCGTTGGCATCCTTATACAACTATTGTAGTTAAAGCTTTGCAGAAATACAGCGCAGCTTTTTAAGACTGGCTGAACTTAGTGACGTTTTCAAGAGTTCTCTTGTACTAGACCTGTGTCCCTGGAAGAGTACCTCGCTGGGGATATTTCCTTTCCTTGCCATTGAAGAAGCAGCATCTAAAAGATCTAAAAAGGTGTTTCTCCTTGCAGAGATACCCCTTAAGTTATCTAGATACTTTAAACCTGATCATTTAAAGACAACATACTTTTTTTTTTTCTGACCAGCATTTAATTTTACACGTACAACAATAGCTTTGTATTATTAGTGGGACCTTATGCTACCCACTCCTTTCCTTATTTTACAACGTTAAAAAAAAAATCTAAAATTACACAATATTTCCTTTAGAATTATTTTATTAAATCATAAATGTACAACAGCTTCTTAACTCTACACACGCACTTAAATTTTTAAAAGGAAAACGTTATGTCTTATTACACCATGATCCTGGCTAATAGCTTTTCAAAACTTTGAGAAAAATCTTAAAAAAGGTTTCACATGTCACCTGAAACTTACAAATTTAACATTATCAAAGGAATGCTTCTACACTTACAAAGACCACTAAAAAGAAACAACAATTAAAAAGCTAAGAAACTGTCTCAAAGGCATTTTTACAATCCTTCCTCCACAGTAAGGTAATGTTATTAAATAATCCAAATCCATTCACAAAATGGCTCTCTGCATCTGCTCTGGTGTCTTCTGCCATACCACTGCATATTTATGCATGACTGAGATAAGTGTTTCCTTAACATTGTTATTTCCATAACCTGAAGCTGTTCTGTTACCTCTGGGCTCTCATCCTCTCCTATTTATACAGTGAAGCCTGTTTCAACAGAAGTAAAGAGTAAAAAAATAGGTTATGAAATTATTCAGCTAACCATTTTTTATAGGAAAGATAACATCCTAAAAAAACTTTTAACTCCTGCAGCTACTCTCACGAATCACTGCAATTTTAGCACTTAAAAACATACTTACCCATGGCAAGCTTGCAGAAGCTCAGTAACGGCTTCTCCCTCCATATCCACCACTTCCTCCACTGCCACCGGGACCATAGTTTCCTACAATTACAACAAAGTGAGAAACAGCAGTTAAGGCTTTGCCCTTCAATCTCAGAATACTTCTGACTACTCTATCAAAATTAACGTCCAGTTCACTTTCAGAGATGGCGTATCCAGCTTTTAACACTTCACTAAGTTCTCTTACTAGTGCCCAGGAAGAGTCACAACAACTACACGCTGAAGTCTTAAAAGACTCAAGAAGGGCCACATGTAATTTGATGCACTGCATAGCTTTGAGCCTCACTGCGAGGCTTATTTATTTGCACCTTACAAGAAAGGCTTTCTTGTTTCAGTTTCCGTTCCATAAGTTTTATACACTATATTAAATTACATTTAAAAAGCAGAAAATGACAGAAAAAGGTGACTTTAGAACAAGAAAGGAATAGGAGAAATCCCAGTAAGTTTAGTGGATGTTACAAGATGTGCTTTAAGTCCTTACTAATTGGAATCTGCAAGATGTTTTTTTTAAATAACTAGAGGGGAAAGAGGCAGAGGGGTACTGCTTTCCCCCAAACAAACTTTGCAGTCCTGAGAGCAACAAAGAACTGCAGCCAACTCATATAATACACAGAACAAACATGGGTATTGTGCATCTGCTCTAGAAGCTAGCAATTTTTACCTGTCCATCACCCTCCCACCTCCCTAAAGGACCGAAGCTTGCCCAGTGTCGCTCCAAAGGATATGCAGACATACCTCCACCATATGGTCCCCCCATGTTCCTGCTGCCACCAAAATTTCCACTCTTCATTGGACCATAATTGGAAGGCTGCTGGTTGTAGTTTCCAAAGTCATTGTAATTTCCACTTCCATAATTGCCTGAATTATCAATACAAGAATAGACACATCTGGATGAGCTACAGTGTTCACAGCATTCTCATTATTTGTACAATTAAAAAACAAAATCATACATGTAAGTCCAGCAGCAGGTGAAATCAGCTGCTTTTTCATTCCATTTATAAGACTGAGCTTGCTTACTCTACCACACACCTCCCAAATGTCATGATTTGCGCTAATTTACAACTGAATCTTGATCATTTCATGCTAGTAAGTTACCTCCTCCATAGTTGTCATAGCCACCTCCATAGCCCCCACCCTGGTTGCCATATCCAGGTCCTCCTCCACCATATCCTCCTCTTCCTCCTCCATAACCGGGACTGCCACCGAAGTTGCCACCTATGACAATATAATCCTTTAAAATAAACTCTCCAGTGTAGAAGGTAACCAAGTTCTACACAAGATATTTTTCTCTTGAGAAGTCTACAAGGGAAGGAAAAGGGTAGGAGTTTTCAGAACATCCAACTCCCATCCTAACTGAACTGTGACCAAAACCCACTACCCAGACTGCCTAAAAGCATCTATTCTGAAGAGAACGGCATGGCTGTTCAAGACATAACCACACCATTTCCCACACCAGCTATAATGTGAGCCAAGAGTTTCATGTGTTTCTTAAAGCCAGTTAAATACTCATGGCACTTTGAAAGCTTTACATGAACAGTAAATGAATGTATAAACAGTTCTAAGTGAGAGAAAAAAAGTAAAAATACTAACAGAAACAAACTTACCTCCAGGCCCTCCGCCATATCCATTATACCCATCACCAAACCCACGGCCACTCCCATACCCATCTGTTGGAGGAAAAAATATACATGCATTACAATCCACCTATAGCAAACAAATTTTTAGCTAAACCATATGACCTTAAGACCCAAATCTCACAGACTGCTGAAGTACACAAGCTTGATTTTGGATAAAATGTACATGAAAAAACATTATCTACTATTCCTCTACACTACCTACTTTCCTGCATTTGTAAAGTTAGCTTTGAACATAGCTAGCTTGGTTTACTTATATGTAATTCACTTGTTCAAGAAAGAAACCCCTCACCGCAGAACTCCTGAGTGCTGCGCCTAACTACAGAGAAGCAGTAGGTGAATTTCTCACCAAAATTAAACAGTAGTAGCTTACTATTACCCAGAACCTGAAGGATGATGTAAACCAACCAACAAAATGCTACAAACATGCCTGTCTTACCAGCTCCCCCTCTGAAATTGCTACCAGGTCCTGGTCCAAAGTTGCCGCCACCTCCACGGGCATCACCAAAACCGAAGTTCCCTGTAACGATGTAACATTTGTGAGCAGCAAAACCATGGAAAGTGCACAAAACCAAAGTACAAGGCATTAAGTGCACGTACCTCCTCTCCCACTCCGAGAATTTTGAACTTCCTGCATTTCCTGTCTAGAGAGGGCTTTCCTTACTTCTGCATTGTGGCCATTAATGGTGTGATACTTCTGCACTGTGACCACACAAAACAAAACATGGTGAGCATATAAGTACTGATCTGGCAACAAGAATCTCAAGCTATCAAAAATGCAGTCATTCCCAAACTGGCCCATAAACACTCCCTACTGTTATTTTAAAAATTATAAATACTAAAATAGATTTCATTAATTACTTAAAATACCCATTCCCCACAATTCACCGTAACTATCATATTACATTCACTTAAGTATTCCTATTACCTACCTCATTTACATTTAACTTCACACAAGTACCGTGACTGCAAGCATCAACATTATCAAAATAAAGCAGCAAGATGAAGATTACTTACATACAATTTTATCCACAGGATCATGGTCATCAAATGTAACAAATCCAAACCCCCTCTTTTTACCAGACTGTCTGTCAGTAATGATTTCAATAGTGTCAATTTTTCCATATTCCTCGAAGTAGTCACGAAGGTGGTGCTCCTCGGTGTCCTCTTTAATACCACCAACAAATAGTTTTTTCACAGTAACATGAGCACCAGGTTTTCCAGATTCCTATTAAAAGAATTCTCTAAATTACCTCAGAGAAAAGCAATTTAGTAAATCATTTTCTTTCAGGATTTCAAGAATGGAATACTAAGCTTTTCAGACACTGAGGTTGACTTCTTTCAGTGCATGTTCATAAAACCTCTTTACGGGGTGGAAGGGGGTAATAGTTGTCATCCCCAAACCCACGTGAAAGTTTAAATGCACTGAAAAATGACTGGGGGGGGAAGAGGCTGTGGATGCCCCATCCTGAAAGTGTTCAAGGCCAGCCTGGTTTACTACTGGATACGGAAGCTGGTGGCCCTGCCTATGGCAGCAGGGTTAGAGCTTGATGATCCTTGAAGTCCCTTCCAACCCAAGCTTTTCTGTGCTTCTATGATGTATAATAAAATGTTTGAAAGTAAATAAAAGCAAATTTAGAGACCAACTGTTTGAACAACTCCTTAATAACAAACAAAAACCCCCCATGCTTTAGTTAACTTAAAACAAAAATGAATTAACTTCCTCTGTCCACCTCTCTGACAGCAGTGAAGACTGCGTTCCATTTAATAGCAAAGCTCCTTTAATTACAGCATATCCACAGCTCTGCACTAAAATAAATATAACCCTCCACATTCCTTTCTCAAAAAACTGAAAACAAAAATGTGTTTTGAGCGTAACATTTAAGGAGCTGCACTAGGTAGGAAGGATTTATCCCTAATGCCCACTAATAGCTTTGTGTGTATAAACAGTATGCACATGCCCTGCTTTCTTACAGTTATGTTTTTCCAAGTGTTAATCAATGCTGCATTCTTCTGGAAACTGAATGAAAACTGGGACTGTTAACAAAGGTACCACTTCTAGGTTGGGGAAAATGGAAATTACCACAAAAAAATCTCACTCAGTAGCAGTTCATTAACCAAAGAACATTAAAAATTTGGGTCAGACCTTGTGCTTGAAGTGGTTAAATCCTCCCAGAGCTCCAACAGTGCAGAGAACATGAATTAACCTGCTCAATTATGTCAGTGCTACAGTAACCCAGGTATACTGTTTTACTGTGTGCCCATCTAATGTATAGCCTGAATTTTAAAATCAAATGTGCAAGGATCAGAAACATGACTGATCTTATGCTGATTTTAATCACTACCATTGGAAGGAAAGCACAGTTTCCAATAGTGTGTTCTTTATTTTTATCACTTGTCGAAGAGTTTGCAGAAATATTCAAAAGATTAATAAAAGTTAAATTGAGTTCTAATAGCATTAAGTTGAGTTTAACAACGATCCCAGAGAAGAGATGGTCTAGAATTTGCATAATTACAGACATCCAACACATTACAGCTAAGAACACTTTCAGACCCCAGTTTACATCCCTTGCAGACATGATTCATAACCAGAGTAATAATTACCATAGTAATAAGTCAGTGAACAGACTAAAAATGTGTTAGCAGTGTCCCAAACACACCCTTTCACTGAATTTAAACAGAGACAGATTGAAGTACAAATGCATAACCAGAACAGAGTAGTCTCTCAAAGCATGAAAAGTATCTGCTTTCAGTCCTATGCTTACCTCTCTAGCCACAGCTCTCTTAGGCTCCACCACCCTTCCATCAATTGTGTGAGGTCTTGCAGCCATGGCTGCATCAACTTCAGCCATCGAGGAGAATGTCACAAAACCAAACCCCCTTGATCTTTTGCTTGCAGGATCCCGCATTACCTAAAAACAGTGAACGAATTTAAATCACTTCTACATGTCTCATGTTTAACTGAACAGCAACAACATTTGGAGAACCTAATTCAAGTAGTTACATGTGAAACAGCAAGCTATACTGACTGACCAAATACATGAGCCGCATCCACATGGCATCAGAGAAATTCAGAGTACTATTGTCCCCTAATACCCTGCCAGTAACTCAGAAAGTACTCAGTCACAACGATTCATGTTTATATACATATATCTTTCTCTAAAAATCAAGCATTTGTTTCTACCTCCCTGAAAACCACACTCTTTAAATGCAGGTTATGAAATACATATTTACTGTTCCAAAAACAAGACTGGTGGAACAACTTCCACAGTAGATGTAACAAGTATACAAAAATCACAGGCTGCAGAAAGCCGCCCATCTCTAGCTTCAACAGGGCTGTTTACCAAAGCAGAAGCTTTCTTCCAAAGGTTACTGGTTACACAGATGCTGAAGCAGTAGTGCACTTAGTACTCCCCAATGCATTTCAAGCAATGACACCCAAGTTAATTTTGAACAGCTGTAATCAGCAGTTAGAGATAATCTGAGCAATTTTACTGGAAACAAGCTGAAATTTATCAGCAGTGTTCAAGAGAAAATCTGCATATAGCTTTGAAGAACTGATAAGTATGAACTAACTGCAGGAACTTAAAACTTAGCATTAATTTTTCTCTCATGTTAAGGCTTTAAACAAACAGATCTCCTTACTATAATTTTTACACATTCTACATTATCATTGTGCATTAGCATGCCAAACTTACCACGCAATCTGTAAGCTTGCCCCATTGCTCGTAGTAATTCCTCAAGCTTTCCTCTGTTGTTTCAAAGCTTAAGCCGCCAATGAACAGCTTGCGGAACTGCTCCTTTTCCCTCTATCACAGAGAAGCTTAGATTAATATAAAACTTTTTATGACTGCATTAGATAAAGAACAGCGCTCCAAACAAAGCATCCTCACAACAGGAAACAAGAATCCGTTCATACTATCTGATTCTATTCCAGATATCATTTACTTTAAAAATATATAATTCAAATTACTGTACATCAATACTATCAAGCTATTTACACAAACCATTAAGAAATAAAACAATAAGAGTTAAAATGTTCCAGGTCACTGACTCAGATTTTATCATTATTCAAATGAAGTACGCTGGAATAGCTGTAAATTATCTTGGATCCAGCAACACGGGAATTAGTAGTGAATGCGTCCCCTACCAGCATCAGCAACATCAAAACCAAGTGGAAAGAATTCCTCATGTTTCCCTTTAAGTGTATGAGCTCCATAGATCTTCATTGAGCTCATTCAGCAGAAATCTCTGCTCTGATAAGTAAATCATTAAAAAAAGCCCAAGGCCAATAACAAGATATTTCTTTTGTATGCAGTAATTATAACGTAGAAACCAACAGCCTTCAATCCCCAAGTACTTAAGAAGAAATCCAACAACCGTTGTCATTTTCTTTTCCACCCCCAAAGTATGCTGTTTCAGAACAGTTATCTCAACATTACTTACAACCATTATACCCAAAAGTAGTTTCTCTTTGAAGAAATAGAAAGAAGCTAATGCTGCCCCTTGATGTACAGGTGGGAAAAATTAGGCAGGATAGTTTTGACACAACAAACCCGTATTCTATAAAGCTTCCCTTCATAGCATCTTTTGAATAGAATAGGGGAAAGGATGCTGCATTCAAGACTTGAATTAAAGCTACATGTTGGAAGCCAGGCTATCCATAATAACTGCATTTGCTTTTAAAGAGCAAACATGTACCAGACGTTGAGGATAAACACAACAGCTGGAAGTTCATACATCACACATCAATCATGTACTACTGCCAGACGACTATGTGCTCTAGCCAAAGCAAAAGGTAGGCGTATGCACAGGTCAGGATGCGGCAATATGTGTATTGATAGGGACAAATGAAGAACACCATATGAAAATACGCTAAATGCTGCTCCACAGGCTCCAAAAGCAGGCACTGTCTTACACGCGTTAGTTGTGAGTCTCTAACCAAAACCCCGGCCAGGGCCCAGCTGCCTGCGATACCTGCATTACGCTGCAGTTGCAACATGCACAATTAGAAACTATTTGAACTGCAGTCCTTTCTTGATATTTGACGAAAACCCTTCACTAAACGCAACCCGCTGCCTCTTCCCTCCGCTCTCAATACAGAAACCAGAAGAAAAACCACCGCAGCCCGTTTTAAGGCAGGGACGGACTGCGAGTGAAAATCTTAGCAGCACCCCAGCATCTTCGGTCAGGAGCCGGGCGGGAACCCCAGCACGTTGCTGCTCCTCCTTCAGCCCGCCGCGCCCCAGCCCGAGGCCGGCCCGCCCCGCCGCCTGACGCCCAGGGAGAGAGCGGGGAGGCGGCGGCGGCTCCGCCATGTGGCGGCTATCAGCAGAGCAGCCCCGCAGCCAGGGAGCAAAATGGCGCCCAGAGCCGCCGCCTCCAGGGAGCGCGGCGGGAAGGACAACTGCCGGGAAACCGATCCCCGCCGACCGCCCACCAGCGCCACGCGAGCCCTGAGGGCTGCGCAGAAGCCACCTGCCGCACAGCCAAACGCAGGGTATCAGCTTGCAGGCGCGGCCTCCCGCTCCCCCCTCCCCCGCCGCTCTCGGCGCCGCCATTTTCCCCCTCCCCCTCCTGCCGCCATTACCGGCAACGGCGCGCCCCGGGCCGCGCTTCCACCCATCTCCATCGTCGTGCCTAGAGAGCGACCTACTCCAGAGCCACCTTACAAGACCTAACCCGCCCCCGCTGGAACCGCGGTATCCGCCGCCCCTCAGGAGCAACCCAGCACCAACCACCGCTTCCAGAACCTTCCTCCCCCGCCGCTGCCCTCCCCCGCGCACAGCGGCCCAACAGCCGCAGCGCCTCCCGGGCCCGCGCAGACCGAGCTCGGCCACGCTCCTCTGCTAACCCTCAGATCCGCAAAAACAAAACCCCTACAAATAAAGAGAGCACTATCCCCTTCAAACTGAGCTCCGGACCGCTCCCCACACGTACCATGTTCTTCATGGTGCCAGTCCCTGCCCGGCGCAGCGCACGGCCCTCAGCAATGGCTGCCGCAGCTGTTACGTAATTTGAAATTCAGCTCCGCGCACTACGAGCGCCCTCCTCCTCCTCCACCTGGCCGCGCCTCCGGGCTTTAATTAAAAAAACAGCTCGGATCTAGAGCCTAAATCGGTCCCGAGGGGCAGCGGCTCCGTGCGATACCCCTCTGTGTTTTTGTCACCTAATAAAAAGTCATCGACGCCGTTACTAATGGCCGTCTCCGAAATGAGCCGAACGAGCCGTCCTCGCCGAGCTTATCCGCTTCGCCAGTCGCCGGAAACAGCCGAAACAGAAAGGCCAGCCCGTTCGGCTCGCTTCGGCGATTTCCGGAATCAGCCGACACCGACGAAACCGGCGATCGGCTCAAGCTCGGCAATTTCCGGAAAAAAAAGACGCAGAGCTCACCGACTCCCCCAACCCGCTCGGCAATTTCCGACAGCGGAAGAGCTCTCCAATACGTGCCCGAGCGGATCCGAAGCGGCCCGAGCGTCGCTGGCACAGCGTTCCTTTCTTTTTTTTTCCTCTCTCCGGAAATTGCCGAAGGCTGCACCTCGTAGTGCGGGGTTATAATTAGCCGCAGCGGCCCCGCACCCCCCACCGCCCTCCGCGGGCGGGAGCACGGCACAACGCAGCGCCGCGGTTCCCCCCTCCCCTCCGCCCAGGCGGGAGGAAGCGATAACCTGGAGTTGTGCCCGGCGGAGAGCGGCGGGCCCGGTCGCGGTTCGGCCGCGTTCCGCCGGCAGCCACGCAGCGCTCGCCTTCCTCCCGCCCTCCCCTTTCCTCTCACGCGCGGCGAGAAAGGGTGAGTGCCGCGGCTCTGCAGCAGCGACACGGCGCCGGGACTCCCGCTTTCTCTCTCCCTTCGGCCCCGCACGGCTCTCCGGCAGCCGCCAATAAAGGCCTTTCCCGCCCGTCCCCCAGCCGGGCCCTCTCTCCCGCCCTCGCGGTGGCGGCCATGATGGCGGCGGCCGCCCGCGGCCCGCTGGCCGCCCTCACCCAGTCGCTTTCTCTGTCGCCGCGAGGCATCTTCCTCCGTTTGGACGCCTGGCGCGGTCCTGCGCTCGCCCCCCGTGGGACAGACGTCTTGGCCCCCTCCTGTGCTGGCGGCGACGACGGGAGGAGGTTGCAGCTGGCGCGTAGGCGGCGTCGTGCGCTCTGCCCCGTCAGCCGCCGGCGCGCTCGGCTCGGCCCGGCCCGCCCCGCGCCGCCCGCCCGGCCCGGCCCGCCCCGCGCCGCTCCCCGCCCCCTCCCCTCCCCCCCCAGCCCCTCGGATGCCGCCGCTGCCGCCGCCGCTCAGAGCGCGCAGGGCGAGAGCCGGGAGGAGACGGGGGAGCGGCGCGGCCGAGCGGCAGTGAAGTCTGTATCCTTCTTTTTCCCCTTCTTTCCTCGCCTCGGCGGCACTCCCCACTCCCCCGTTTGCTCCCCGCCGACGCGGGGATGGAGCGCGGGGTGCGGCCGATCCCCCCCCCACATACACCCCGTAGCGCGGCGGCCGCGGGAGGAGTGGGCATGGCGAGAGGGCCCCGCGGGAAGGAAGGGAGGAGGGAGAGCGGGTGGGCGGCGGGGCCGGGCCGGGCAGACAAAGCCGCCTGCCTGCGCCCGGGGCGGCCTCCGCGGCGGGGAAACGTGGCGGAGCGGGGGGGCGCGGGCATGGCGAGGCGCTCTCCCCCCCCCCCCCCCTTCCTCCTCCTTCTCTCCCTCCCTCCTTCCCTCCCGGCGGCCCGTGGGGCTCCGTTCCTTTGGGGGGGGGGGTGGTATCTCGGGTGTTCTTGTGGTTTCTTTCCCCTTTCTCTTTTCTTTCCGACGGGGACGCGAGGAGCTCCCGCTCGGCCCTTTCCGCCGCCTGGCGAGGGGCTGCCGGGGCCTCCCATAGCGGGGCGCTGGGCGGGGGGCTGAGCCCTCGGGCCTTGCAGGGCCGTCTGAGTGCCGTGCCCGGGCCTGTGTGCGATCCAAGTTTTGTAGTTGGAACGGGGCAGGGACGATACGTGCTTACGGAGGTGGTCGGTGTGAGAGGTGTGGTGGTGAAGGGGATGGATGGTGTTGGACTCGCTTGCCTAGGGTAAACGTAGTGTGTGCAGCTTAGCCGAGCTCACGTCGGTGCAGGGCCTTAATTCGTGCAAACTTGAGAATCGGAGGGCAGCGTTATGTATTAAAAGAAATATCCGCAGTTTTGAAAGCGGTGGGTGCTCTGTTACACTACAGATGTGTAGCAGCTCCCCGCCAGATCCACAGTTAATACGTCTAAAGCTATATATTTTAGTTAACTGCTGGAATCTGAGCTCCTGTTCTGTTGGGTTTAAGGAAATAAGCATCCCTGATGGTCCTCCCCCTTTTCCCTACAAACGTCTCCGTGCCTTAGAAGGCCTTGGAAAAACCTTTTTTCCACCCCATCTACCACTTTGTCACTATTTACCCTGACTAGGTAAAGGTGTGTTACTGGGTTATGCCGGACAAAGCAGTAAGCTGCTTCTTGTCCTGGAGTTAATCCATTCTGTAAATGTTCTATGCCGTGAATACATGGGGGTTGGAACAAGGACCATGTTGTATTGGGATGCCTTTCTTTGAGTAACGTAAACTTCCTTTTAATTGTCATGCATTTTTCTAGTAAAAGCTCTGCAAGTCTGCAATAAAAATGGCCTCCAATAAAACTACATTGGTAAGTTCACGCACACCTAAAGTATGTAAGGATTTAATCAACATATTTTTCTTCAAACTTAATAACTTGGCATCTCCATTTAAAAAGATACATCCACATCTCCCCTCCCCAGCATTTTTCTGACCAAAATTTCAGGTCCAGAAAGTAAGGCTACTAGAAAGGACATTCTCTTTGGCTTTAACAAATCTGCCATTTCTACAGAGACTTGTTGGGGAATACAAAAAATCAAGGACTGTGCACTATTTCGTCTGTCCTGTTGTAGAAAGCACTAAGGATTTTTTTTAGCCTCCTTTCAGGATACCATGTAATTCATCGTTTATGTAAAAAATAAGTAAAATCATGTATTCATTTGATTTCTCCTAGTCTATTCAGAGGAATAGAAGAACAAATTGAGAAAAGGCGGTCCTTACAGAAGAAAAATACCATTACTGGGATATGATGTGGTGTAGTTACGATGCCCTTTGAAATTATTATTAATCATTATTATCTTTTTCTTTTTACCAAATAACAGTTTATTTGAATTCCATAGGAGCAGAAATTATCAGATGTCAACCCCTCCTGATCTATTTTAATGACGCATTCATGGTTCTCAAGTCCCTGTAAAGCTTTGCTTGACGTTAAAATATGAACTTCTAAAGGCAGTTGGTTGCTGGAGAAATAATTTTAATTGCCATTCGACTACTTACTTTATATATAAATATATATTTAAATATATATACACATATATGTGTGTGTGTGGAAGAACTGAAGGAATATAGCATGAGATGCATCTGAGGTTGAAGCAGGATGCGTGGATACAATTGGACATTTGGATAGCAGAACAACGGACTTATCATGCACTCAAAAGGCCCGTTCTTAAATTACTAAAATGGTTGCTAATTGACCCAGATTGAGGCACATTAAAAACTCTTTATTAACTCCTGGCTTCGAAGTGCAGTGCTTATTTGACACGATATGATGGCAAACCGTTCTAAAGATTACATCAAGATGAATGTCTGAACTTTCTGTTAGTAATTGATTGTCCACATTTCCCTAATCTGAGGAAGAGGAGCAGTTAGCAGCCCAGGGAGGGCCTCAGGGAGGGGAAAGAGTCTGCAACTGCAGTATTTTTGATATTATGTTCAGAATTTTGCTGCAGGTCAGGAAAATCAGTTATGGTTCCCATGGGAACCGTAACTAATTCTGCTTCATTGCATATTTGAATGCAAAACTTAGATATATTGGGAGTAGCGTAGCTCTGGAACTGTAATTCTGCTTTTGTTACCTCTTGTATCGTGTAACACTCCATCGCAACGTCATGTCTCTGTTCTAGTATTGCCCCTCAAAGAAAGAGTCATTACCCATTGAAAGCCATCTCTGTCTGTCGGATGTGACTTCTGAATGCAGGATGGGAAACAAGCCACAGATGAGCATCCAGTGCTTAGATGCCCATAATAAGGTTTAGAATGGGTAATCCTAAAGGAGGGAGCTTCAGTGATCTGGTGGACATTTCTGCCCTTCATTCTGGGTCAGCTGCTACATTCACCTCCAGGCTGAGATTTACACTGGTTTGTATAATCTCAGGAGTTAACCATTCTTCAGTATTTCTTCAGGCTCTGCTGTCAGATATTATTTTAGTAGGTTAAATAGGCTGAGGAAGTGCTTGGAAAGTAGCATTAATCAGAAGATGTAGCGAAACCTCTAATATTCAGAGCAAAAAGCAACACAGCCTTGACTTTGTTATTGCTTACTGGCCTTTGAGATAAAGGATCAGATCCTGTAATATTCATTTTCTTCTGTGGAAGATGATGTAGATATCTACAATCCTAGAGAGTTGGTGTTTCTTTTAAATAAAAGTTAATTGGATACAGAGGTCCAAACCGTTTAGGTGATGAGAATGACCGAAGCTGAGAACAGTTATCAGAAAACAGCCTTCCATTGAACCAAAGGGTTTTTAGTCCAGCGGAGAGCACAGATGGAGATGTTCCACTTGTAGCCCACTTGTCTCAACACCAGTAATTAGAATGTTGTTAGCCGTGGTATAGTGAGTCTATCTTTTTTCTCCTTTTTTTCCCCTCTCCCCCACCGTTTTCCTCATCTCATTTCTCTTTATAATGCTTTCATTTATTGCAGTAAGCAGCCTTCATAGACAAGTTGGATGTTTTCATATGTTTGTGTTCATTTACCTCCAGTCCTGCATTCTTTTTTCTTTTTCCCCTGTGGAGGCAAAAAAAAAAGCCAGTGTGGTTGGTACTTCTCAGACATGAATACTGGGTTCAAAATACACCTGGGATGTGCAGGTAGTTATTACCAAAATAGAAATACGTGCTCTGTTTTTAAATCATCTCCATTCCCAACTCAAAACAAGTGTCGCACAAGATGTAACCATATGTGGAAACTCGCTGTTTGAAGGGGGAACTCGAACCTTTTGCTTTTTTGCACCTTGGTTGCTAACAAAAGGAAGGGTGTTTGGGGGAGGAGAAGTTAATGCAAAAAACAAAAGAGGAAGAACACAACAAATAGGCTTGGAAAGACAGGTCAGCTTCTTCGCTTTGTGAAAAAGAAGAGTTTTCTTTGCATCTGACAGACGCTTTTTTTTCCCCTTCCTTTTACCACATCGAGAAATAATTCTGCAAAAACCTCCAAATCAGTTTCCAAATTGCTTCGCATTATGCTCAAACTAACACACGTTCAGTCTAGAGAGGACTAGAATAAAGTGCCATGAAGTAAACGCAGGTGCTCCATGACTTCTGCTTGCCTGTTTCTGTCGTGTAGGGAGCGCATTAGTGAGGAAGTAGCTTTATCTGCTTTAAGGTGCTGCGCGACTGTACGCTCTCAGAGATTAATACTGTTCCCATTAATTTATGGCTGCCATTTTAACAATTTTTTCCTATAAGGAGCAATCCAAAATGGCCATAAGACCGCTTTCGGTCCGTTGGTGCTCCAGAAATGGGATACGACAAGATTATAGACACGTCCTGACCTTTTCCAGATTGCAAACAAGGAAATTCTGAAAGGTGTCCTTCTATCAATATTGAGTTGTGCCTTATTAAACTGGGAATGCCTTGAGGATGATGTGGATGTAATATTTATTTAAAGAACTTTGAAGAGTATGATTTAAAGTATATCAAATGTAAACTTAAAACACTTGACTTTTTGTAAATTAGCAAGATTTTAATTACATTGTTAAGTGCTGTACCTTAAGTGTAGCTGTCTTAACGTTTGCACCTTTCTGACATCCCTTTGAATGTTAGTTACATCGGTGCGTGGCTGATAGTGGGAAAGGACTGCAGTAGTGTGCTGCTCCTGGCATGCATCCTGTTCAATAATTATCGATTATCATTGAATATTTTGTTTATGGTAGCGCTACATTGTAAACTTTGCTCCCATCAGCCTTTTTTTTTTTTGGAAAAGGTAGTAACCACCTTCTTTTTTTTATTATTATCATTAATATTTTTTTTAATTATTATTATTATTATTAGCACCCCTTTTCTGTTTGATGCATTTTCCCTTATTACTTTTCTTTACTTCTGCCTCATGCTGTTTCTTGCCCCTCTGCCTTTTCACAGGCACGGAGTTAACGCATAGAAGCTTGATACAAATATTGAGCATGTAGCACTCTGAGCATTAAATTATAAGGGGAGTGGAGACACTGAGTGTATGGACAAAGATATTTCACCTTTATCAAAACTGGTGTTCTGTGTTGGGTATCTCATTAAGTGGCTGAAAAAAATAACCAAAACCAACCCAAAATATGACCATGTCTTGCTCAGGTTACCTGACTTCATGCACTAACGTGAAACGAGTCTGAGCTTCTGGCTCTAGTGTGAATAAATACATGATTCCTTGCTGTTTACTGAGCAAAGTTGGATTTGGCCAGTGAAGTAACGATGTAAAAGCAAAAGAATGAATAATGGCATTCTGAATTTCTTTTGTAGCACAAAATGGGAAAGAAACAAAATGGCAAAGGTAAAAAAGTTGAAGAGGCAGAGCCTGAAGAATTTGTTGTGGAGAAAGTCCTGGACAGACGTGTTGTGAATGGAAAGGTGGAATACTACTTGAAGTGGAAAGGATTTACAGAGTAAGGCATTACCATTATTTTTTCTGGTACAATGCTAAATATTAACCATTTATTTGAAATAACTGTGTGGATGGGGGATTGGATGGTGGGGATACACTTTAAAGAGCTGAAAGGGAAGGACAGCATAAATGTCTATTCAAGTGGGGCAGTCGAGTATAACAATAAAATTGAAGATAGGTAGCTTAGGGTTTGTGCTTGGTCATGTTCCAAGACTTGTACAAAGCCCTCAGTGACTGTTCTTTTGCCGCTGCTCTTTGATGTAGCTTGTGTCAATATCAATCAAGGTATGTTAGACTGACAGTTGTCATAAAATAGGTTTACTTTCATACGCAGATGAATGAATGTTATTTCTGAGAAATAAAGTTTGCAGGGCTTTAAACAGTAGGCAGTGCTGAAGCAGTGAGTTTGTTTTGGTTTGGGGAGGGGTTCTTTGCTTTTTTGAGTTGCTCTTGAAATAGATAAATTTACAAAAGGAATTCTGTGGCATGATTGCTTTCGTTAGGCATACCAGTCTCTTTCTGAGGCCTTTTGTAAGCACAGCAGTGCTTCCATCAGCCAAGAAAAGGGGATGCATTGAATGTTAAAACCTAGCATTTGAACATTAGTAGTTACATATACACATCTCCCAAAGCAACCTTCTGCATTCTAGCACCTTAAAGTTTTGGTAACTGAAAATAATGGGTAGGCATCCTGTTTGTGCAGTAGCGCTGTGGCAGTATTAGTTAGTGGCTGAGGACTTCTGATGAGGTGCTTAATTGTTGGAGGGAACGTTCATGGACGGCATAAAATGTTATTTAACAAAATAGATGCTCTCTAGAACAATTGCAGTACCCAGCTCTGGATATGGGGCCTTTTTTTTCATATAATTACAGACTATTAGCATGGTTTGAGTTGGAAGGGACTTCAGGGCCCACACAGTTCCAGCCCCCTGCCATGGGTGGGCTGCTGCCCATTAGCTCAGGTTGCCCAGGGCCCTCTCCAACCTGGCCTTGAGTTCCTCCAGGGATGGAGCATCCACAGCTTCTCTGGGCAGCTGTGCCAGTGCATCACCTCTCTCTCAGTGAAGAGTTTTCCCTGATATCTAATCTAAATCTCCCCTCTTAGATTAAAACTGTTCCCCCTTTTCCTATCACTTTCTACCCCTGTAAGAAGTTGATTTCCCTCCTGTTTCTAAGTTTCCTTTAAGTATTGGAAGGCTGCTATTAGGTCTTCCTTGAGCCTTCTCTTCTCCAGGATGAACAAGCCCAGCTCCCTCCAATCTGCCTTCATAGGGGAGGTGCTGCAGCCGTTTGATAATTTTCTTGGCCCTCCTCTGGACCAGGTCCAAAAGCTCCACAACTGGAGGAGTGAGAAAAAGTTCAGTGCTCAGATAACACGTTTGAGAGCATTTCTGGTACATAGAAGCTAAGATGTATATACGTTTACATCATTTCTAGCAGGGATTGTGTATGTTCCGTTCTCCTGAAGTCTTAGTTTATGCTCTTATCAAACAGCTTGTTTGCATGGTCAGGCTTTAGGGGAACCAGGAATTCAGTTTAAATATACAGGTAGGATGAGAGTTGCATGTTCTAGCTTCCACCAACATCATAGAAGCTAAAAGAGCTGCTTATTCTGTATCTCAAGCTTAAGAACAATTCAGCAGTGTTCTTCAGCATAGCAGAGCTTGCTTTATTCAGTCATGAAATGTAGTACACAAAGGCTAAGGCAGATGGCTAGAGAAGCATCTTTAGTTTAAGAAAGATACCTTATGTATTGAGGACAAGAATGACTTGCTTAGGGTGAGCCATGTAGCTAGTTGTACGCTTCTCTTCTTTTCCTAGTTTTACATAAATGTATGTATGTTTCAGTGCTGACAACACGTGGGAGCCTGAAGAAAACTTAGATTGTCCAGAGCTTATTGAAGCTTTTCTGAACTCTCAGAAAGCTGGTAAAGAAAAAACAGATGGTGCGAAAAGAAAATCACTGTCAGATAGCGAATCTGATGATAGTAAATCAAAGAAAAAACGTGATTCTGTAAGTATATGTTCATGTGCTAAACTTTGTTTCACCTTTGTTTCTTTCTACCTCTCCAACCCTCTACCCCCAAAATCCTGTTGTGACTTGGAGAACTAGAACAACCATGGTCTTTAAACTTAAGAATCTCACAAATGGAACTGTGGTTTGGAAAGTGTAATGATTTATAGCGATTAATGAGTGGGTAATGGTGGGTAAAAGATGATTGACTGTTCCTTTTTATGACTGGAAACCCTGACGTTGTTCTGTGGTTCTTGCTGAATAATCAGAAGTAAGATTGGATGAGAGCTACTAATGAACAACGTGGTCAGTTTGTGTTAGAGTAAAATGGTCATGAATGGAACAAGCAGAAGTTCTGTTCTGGCTTTTGTATGAACTATGATTTTGAAATAGGTGAGTGGGAAGATAGCTAAGTGAGAAGACCAAGCACTTGCTTAAATTAGGACTGGACATGGTGGTAGGGAGGGTGTAGAAAGGGTGGCTGAAGAAAACCTACTATCTCACGAATGTTTGGGTTTCACCTCCAATTTAAATGAGCAAACAATATGGTAAACCTAGTGCTAGTAAGAGCAAAATAATGCACTTATTAAAGTATGTTCAGGAGTTCACATTTTTCTCTCTAAACTTTCAAACTGTAACAAGATAAATCAAAGCTGGTTGTCATTATCAGTGGTTTATTGAAGACAGCTGCTGGATGTGTGCTGTCAATTACTAGATGATCTTGGAAGGCATCAGAAGCAATATTGGTAAATACTACAAATAATATTTTAGTTTCTGCATGAAGTTAATTATATGGCTTCACCTGATTTGATAGTGGTCACTGTCTCACAGGGGTATTTTGAAACTAGAGGCAACAGTACAGCAAGCAGTCATATTGTGTACCACCAGCGTGATGTCAGTGAGCCGGGAAGAGCTGAGGTGTGCCCTGTGGGTGCAGTTTCTCAGTTGGCTTAAGCCAACCTAAGTGCCCAAGTCTGTTGTTTTGCTGAAAAGAACATGTTTTGCCCACTGCCAGGAGTGCATTTTTTGTTTTGTCTGTTCAGTTGGTCTCAGTAGCCGTGCTTGTTTGTCTGCTATAAGGATTTGAGACCACTTGATTCATCTGTTGAGTTTTCAGAAGTAGTTGCTAGAAAACACTGATGTAAAAGTCCTTCACTGTTACTCTGCATCTGAATGACTAGGTCTGAAGATCAGTCAGGAAAAATATAAAATTTATATCATCTTCAGACAACTTTTATATGTAACAGTAGCTTTGATAATTGTGTAATGCTATATTTTGTTGTTCTGATTCACACACACACATTAATGTGTATATCTAGCTCTAATGCCAGAATGAAAGGGTAGTTAGATAATGATAGATAATGATCTTTTAACTTACTCGATAGGTTGATAAACCGAGAGGGTTTGCAAGGGGTCTTGATCCTGAGAGAATAATTGGGGCTACGGATAGCAGCGGAGAGCTTATGTTCCTCATGAAATGGTAAGTCTCACATCCACAGTTCTGATCCATATTGAGGGAGGGCTGGTAGTTGCACTTAGCTAATGAAACAACTTTATTTCGGCAAACAGAAAGAAGCTGGTGGTCTGTTTATTAATCCTGTGTTCTTGCAAAAGCAAAACTTGTGTAATTAGTTAGAAATTAGTCCCCTTTTCTTCCTAACCCAAAATGACTTTAGATTCTCTTAATTCGATGTCACAGAAATAGAATTTAGAAAGTTAAATATTCAGATAAAACATGGAAAGGCTGGCATTTGTGTGGAAAAGAGGTATCTGAGTAGCATTCTTGATAGGGAAATTCCAGGTAGAACTCTGGTTTTACATGTTTTGCGTAAGCAGATTCTAGCTGGTAGGCAGCCAACCTTTTAACCAAACTTAGTGTCTACTGTTTTGTGTGCAACCAGGTTGACAGGGAGTTGGAAACAACTAGTGGAGGAAGCTGAAGTTGTAATGAAGGACAAACAATATGAAGGAGAAGTTTGTCATAAGGGGCCTGTAACAGGGAAAAGTGCTGGGGGGAGTTAGTGTTATTGGGAGGATAGGAGGAAAACAGTTCTGTTAGCTACAATGGTAGCAGAAGACATCTTGTCTCTGCAGTAGAAAAGCAGGATAATTTTTTTCTTTATCCAGCATTGAGAATATAATGGGATGAATTAACATTTGCTTGGAGTCTGATTTTCTATGGTGCCGGAATAAGAATTATAGTTTCCAACAACCTTTTAGGAAGGCCTAGTTTCTTTAGTAGTGTCAAACTGAGCAGTGTCTGAAGAATTGGTTTGTCACACAGCGTGCTTAGACTCTTGAAGATCAGTGCTTTGGAAAGGTTGTCTGCCTTCTGACTTCAAATTCTCTTTAATATGTAGAACTGAGGGGAGTTTGAAAATGTGGATTATGACTATCTGAATTTCTGCAGTGATAACTGGCAGAATAAAACACAGAGGAAAACATAAGAAAGGAACGTTTTCTTTTTAGTTTGAGGTTGGTTAGGTAACAAAGATAGATGTGTAGTTATAGAGCTGACTTCTAAAATCAGCATACGCTTTTAAAAGGAGCCTGCAGCATGTTAGATTGGAATGTTGTTTTTGTTACTCTGAGACAGGATCAGAAATTGCATTATAATAGACAGCAAGTTACTTGCATAAGCTTCTAATACAATTTGTATGTAAATACTACCTCTGAAGACTGATGCTACTATGTTTTGCAAGCCTTGCTTTGAAGTTCCAGTTATGCTTTAAAAGTAAAATTAGCAAAGTTTTACTTACTTCGTTATGTACTGCATTTCATAACTATAGGAATAATTTCTTTCGAACAGTGTTTTCCCCTAGAATAGAAACTTGTGAAGGAAGCTATCAGCTGTGAAATCTGATTGTTAGCAAGTAGATTCATTGTAGCTAAAGTGAAAAGCATATTGAAAACTGATTTCTAGCTGATATTTTTTTGTAATGTTGCGATATATCAAGAGCTGCTACATTTATATGGAAACATACTCTTCCTGAAACCCATTTGATGTTAAAATAAAGAGCCCTGATATGAATATAAGTGAATTACTTGAATTAATAATTATGCTCTTTCTTTTTTTTTTAATCTCTCTTCCTTCTACATCAGGAAAGACTCTGATGAGGCAGATCTGGTGCTGGCCAAAGAAGCTAACGTGAAGTGTCCTCAGATCGTAATTGCTTTTTATGAAGAACGACTAACTTGGCATTCATGCCCTGAAGATGAAGCACAATAATTGTTTGCATCACTTTTTTTTTATATATATATATATATATATGAATATTACAACCTGAAATTTGATTTATTAGCAATGTGAGAAGCATACATTCTAACCAAATTCAAATTGGATATTTTTTTGAAGTAGTGTGTTTTGCATCAACGGCAAGTAAATAAAAAAGCTTTCTGCAACTTGTTTCATTTATCACAGGAGAGCATTTGATACTACTACTTCCTCCATATTAGGTAAAAGCTTTTATAAAACATTCATAAACTTCCATGGCTATTATTGAATCTTAACGAATGTCTAAACAAACTCACAGATGTTTTGTAGTCTTCTATACAGTTGATGTGCATGTTATCTTCCTTACCCAAACCTAGCCCCTTTACACCTGTAGATTCATTCTTTTTAGTATTTGGGGTCACGTGATCCCAAGAAGACCAGGTGAAAATTAACTTTGTAGTAATTTGAATGTTATCAGACTGTATATTGTTTACTTTATTGTAAATACTGGTGAACCGTGGTCAATAAAATAGTTTTATATTCTTCCTTTATAATGATAGGCTGTGACTCTTTTGAAGCGGTATGATATTTCTGAACTTTTTATATGTTAAGCTCTCAGTTCATGATGTATTTAACTGTAAGTTGTTCTTTTGGGGATAGACTGATATTACCCCATTGCTACTCTGTAATCACAATACCAGACAAATATCAGGCTTTGATTCTCTTCTTTTTTTGGTAAAGTGTACTATTTCTTTTCAGTCAGAAAGAGACAACGTTTTTGGGCTGTGAAATTCGTGTGCTCTGGGTACTTGTTTAAGTTGCACAGGTAGCAGCTGTACTGCCTGGCTATGGCTCCTGGTCGCAAGGCCAAGTGGCCTCTGCAGATGTATTGGAAAATACCTGGTGTCTTGACCATGTCAGCCTTTGCTTTAATTTTGGGTCTTAATATGGAGCTATACTGTAACAAGTGATGGGATGGTTCAGGTAGAATTACTCTTCGGGCAGTGGCCTGAGAATTACTTCCATAGTTCTATGCCTTTCAAGTGTAATGTTTTAATCCAGATTCTAAGCTGTATACTTATGAATCAAGAGGCTTTGTTCCTCACTGAATTTTACAATGGGTAATGTCATCTGTTGCTGGGAGAATGCCCTCAGGTAGGCAAAAGTGAGGGATGGAGAAATTGGAAGAAATTTGCCTTTTTCCGTTTTTCTTCCAGTTATTCCTCTCTTCACTTGCTTTTGTCTACATGCATTCTGTTGTGACTAGCATGGCAGTTTGGCCTTAAGCTTTGCCTCTTCATAGGTCAGTGGCCAGCCTTGTTTTAGAATTCCCTTTATTAAGTTTTGACTAGAATAATCATGTCATGTGCTGCTGTCACAGTCCTGTGTGAGATGATAGGATTCCTTAAGATTGTCTATTCCTGGAAACCTTCACAGGTATCCTGAGGAGAAAACAAAAGACTTTTTAATCTCTTGATGTTCTTTTCAATAGAGACTCATAAATGGTGATTAAAACCATTTGTTCTCACGTAGATTCAAAAGCTGTTTATGTTGTGAATCAAACCATTGTGAAACGTTTAATTGCAAGTAAACACTGGGATGGTTAAAGTAATGCTAAATTACCTTTTTAGGTGTAACTGCTTTATCTTCTCAATAGCTTTTCTTATTGGATTTGAGCTCAATTCAGTCACTGTGGCTGTAGGAAAACAAAAGATGTTCATGGGATTCCCTTAATCTGGTTAATGATGGTTTCAGAGTTTAGCTTGCTTTTCTTGCCTGCTCCTTTGAGAAATGTCCCTGAGTTTGTAGTATGTGCAAGTCTGCATTAGACTTTGGGTCTCTAATAGGAATATTCTTATACCCGGTGTGTAGGATTCCTAAATGTTGCTTTTTTTACCCAGTTGCCTGAGAAATACACGGGCTAAAAGGAGAGTTCTAAAGCAGCATGCATTTCCCTCTCTTTTCAGTATGAAATACTTTTTAATTCAGAGTCTTAAAATACTTCACAGTTTGTGTTTTACTGTCTGAAACGTTGCGGTTTCTTTGTTTCAAGAGTGGGTATTAAGTTCATATAGCATTGCTGATTTTAGTCAATATAGATTGAAGAGTCAGGTACCCGTTATCGTAAGTAGTAGGTGTGTAAATATTTATGTTAAAAGGTTGTTTCCCAAGCAATTTGTAACCTTTAAAATGTTATTTTGCAACTAGGTACAGCTTTTACATATATTTGATTCTCCTTCCTTCTGACAATCTGTAAAAATGCACTGTACTCACATTTGAACTACTATACATACAGCTTGTTACGGTTACATAGATCTCTGGTTTTTTACATTACAGTGGTAGAAATGCTGACTGGTATTTGTTTCCTTTTCTTTCCCCCCCTTCCTCCTTTGGTTTGTGTCAAACTGCATTTTGACAGCGATGAAATGCAACACTTGGAAGTTACGAGTTGTGTAAAGTGATTCCGAATGCGCTTGGTACATATGCAAAAAGACATGATCAAATGTTAGTAACTTTTAACTTGATTAAATAAATGAATTATCTTCTGTAGTTAGCGAGTTCTGCAGAGCTTTCTGGTCATTGTCCTTTCTGATACCAAAGCAAATGGATTTCAGGCCGTCATTTCATCATCGCTCCGTGCTGATCTTACTGTCCAAAAGCAAACAGTTGCATTTGGTTGTGTTTGCTCCTTTACTACTCGCCTCCCCAGTTCGGTTCGCTTCATTAGCCACGTGAGGAGTTTTATCAGCATGTGTTCATTATTAGGTAGTCCTAGGTATCCCCCAAATTTAAATCATAATTAATGATGGCATCAGCTTCTTGCAACCCGGTTCTTACTCTATTGAGTAATAATAATATAGTTGACTTTGGGGTTTCTATTTCATTAGCTAACTGCAAATTCGCTGTTAAAATTGAATAAAATGGATCTTCTTTGTGTCTGCAAAATAAGCACTCAGCGTTGTAAGTTGATTATATCAGTTCAGCACGAGCCAATGCTGCGTGCTTTGTGATAATTACAGATTCACGATCCAGTTCTCTTTAAAAACTACTTGGAGGTTGCTTAATGCACTATCATGCATTTAGGACACGTGGTAATTTGCCATAATTATGGATGTAACTAGGAGTATGTTTTGTCTAACTGCAAGTTATCCCGTTATTTACTCACACACATCAGGCTCTCACACTGTAGGTTGTCCCTCTTGCCTGTTCTAAGAGCTTTCTGCAACGTCCTTGGCATTTTCCTCAGCATTTTCCTGACCTTTGATATTTTCTGGTGCCCTTTTTGTTCGGAATTTCTTCTCAAAGCATCGCCTACTTTTAATTCAGCTTTGGAGTGTAACTGCTTAACTTAGGGAATTGCTTTGCTGCCAGGCCTCTAACCTGGGCCTAAGAGCCAAGGCATGTGCCCCCACATTTGTGGGGTACCTCCCTTAAAATGGAAAGTCCTATTGTATGGACTCCATATGGCACACAGTGCAAGTGAGGCTGCCTGGTTCACACGCCAATGCTTTGTAGGGCCATGCCAAGCTAGTCTTCTCCCATTGGTTTATGAAGCTGTCTCCGCTAGCTGAGGAGCTGTGCTCTCCAGCTTTGCTTTGCAAAGCGAATGTGCTGAGTGGCTGGTTTTGATTTTATCTTTCTCAAATGTGCTGTTCACGTGCAGTTTCAGTTTGAGAGTCTTTTGCTCGTTTCCTGCATCTCAGCTGTGGCGGCACTTGCAAGGTGTACAATAGCAGAGGTAGAAATGTTGGGTGTTCCCTGTGCCTCAGTGGGACCAGGCAGGAGGCTGTGGGGGAACCGAGCTTCGCCATCTGCCCCTGTTAGGGCAGGCCCAGCCCTCAGGTAACATCAGAAGCTTTTGAAGCCCCTTTCAGGGACTCTTATCGAGCCATTGTGGGCTCTTATTTCCAATAAATGGCAGATGGTTAGAACAGGCAAAACTGGAGCACTTCTCCCAGAGAAAGAGCCTGCTGTTGATCTATCCCCATACAAGCAGGAGTGGTTCTTTTCTTCCTTGCAAAGTGCTGTGGGATTTATTAGTGTTAACGTGGTGAGAAAACTGGAGATGATTCCCATTGCTCCAGATGGCACTGTCCAGATGGGAGCTCCTATTCTTACTTCTGAGAATACTGGTGGTGTTGGCACGTTGTTTGAGAACCTATTATGGTGTATTCTGTTACTAGCTGAGGGTTTTAGTGTGTGGTCAATTGTTTACATTCACTGCACTGTCTGCAGGTTGAATTTTATCCAGCTCAAAGACAGCCCTTCAGGGTGTTGTATTGTTGGGCTTGTCCTTTAGTGGATGTACCAATCACTCAGGCTTTGTAGACTAGGGGAGGCATTGTTTGCTTCTGGTTCCTCCTTCCCCAAGTGGTTTTGTTCGGGTGTGGTTCAAAGTGTGAATGGAGTTCTGCTGCAAAGTGTGTGTCAAAGAAATAAGGCTGTGCCTCGAGCCAGCACTCAGTTCTGCCTTGATGTAGGAAAAGAGAATGTATTACTGAAGCTTGGACAGAATGAGACTGCTCAGTCTGAAGTACAAAGGATACTTGAAGCGCTTACTCTGCCTTTTAAAATAACAAGCAAAAGGCGAGGAAGTAATTGTGATGTTGGTTTTCCTGGAACTGCAAAATGTTGTTTGTAACTGAGTGCATTGAGGAGCTGAAAGAACTGAAACCGTTTGCTTGTTCCATCATCAAGCCTGAACAACTGGAACACTTCTGCTTACCTGAGTGCCACTGCAGTGTCAGTAGTTACAGTGTTGATAATCCACGTGGAGATGTTTAAGGCTTTTGCTTGAATAGAACAACGCTCTGTAGATCTTAAAGTCCTTGGGAGATTGCATTGTGGGCTTCCCTTTGAAATTCTGTTACTTCTTTTAATTGCCGCAGACCCAAAGATGCCACATCCTTCACGTCCTGCTTAGAAAATATATGATGTGCACCTGGTTTAGGAAAAAAACAACTTGTTAAACGTATATATGTATTTTTTGAATGAAGTGCTGACTGGCAGCTGGTCCTACTCTTCCTGTGGTAGATCAAGATACAGTTGCTTTAAGCGTTTAAACATGTTGCTGGGTGTAGCAATTAAAGTGCCTCCCGTTCGGTTGCCTTTATTCGGTGGCTGAATCTGCAAGCTTAACCAAACTGCCATAGGCGGTGGTTCCCCAGGCTGAGCCTGCTCAGCCCACACCTGCCCTGTGGGTGCTGCTTCCAAGCACCCTTCTGAATGTCCCTAACCTAATAGTTCTCCAAGCGTGTTGGCCCTTAGTTTGGTGGGTGACCCAAAGGCAACAGAAGATGCCAGCAGCCTGGCTGCTATGGTGTAATGCAGACAGAGATAGAGAAAGGGGGGGAAACAAATGTTTCTGTACAGCCTTGTGATGCTGTTGGGGTTGGGAAGCAGTGCCCAAGTTTCAAAGGTGAATGGCTGCATCCCTCAGGATGGTTCCAGGCAACGATGTCCCCTTCAGGAACCCAGTTCTTCTTGTTGCACACTGACCTGTTTGCTGCCATTAGATCAGCAGCCAGAGCTGATGTGAAGGTTTGTGTCTTCAATGAGAGGATGTTTGACTTAGGGGGAAAGGAGTGGGCCTGGGAAACAAAGGTAACGATACCTGATCAATATTTGCTTCATAAATAAGGTTCATGGTTTGAATAAAGAGGCCTTGGTTCTCTTTACCCCATGGCAGACACAAGATCCATACTGAAGGCTGCAAGTATACTGTTAGAATGCACAAGGACTAAATGATAAAATGTAAAAGATGAGAGCATTTTGAAACTTGAATAAATCCATAAGGTAACCAATATATAGACAACCCTTAGCGGAGAATAGCTCCTGTGATGGAATTTCTTATCCACCAGTAACGCTTATGGGGAAGAACAGCTTCTAGAGCTGATCTTTGTGGCGGTCGCAGTTGCCTTCCTACCACTGGTTTCATGGCTGCTGTTTGGGCTGTTGGTGGTACAGTGCCCCGAGAAATATAAGTTACTGTAGGCTTCCTTCAAGTGATCTCAAAGCTGTTTTACTGAATGCTTGGACAGGAGGCTGGAGCTGCTTGTTCCATCCAGAACAGCCGTGGGGCAGCAGCAGAGAGCAGAGATGGGTGGGTACCTGCAGGCTGGCTGCTCCACTGTGGGGTTGAGTGCTGGGGGGGGAATCTATTGGTCTGCTGTGTGAGATCCTCAGAAGAACCCACAGCAAATGCCGGTAAACATAGATCTGTAAAGCTTCTCAACGGTTAGAAATATCGCCTCCGTGAAATGCAGGTATTTCAAGCTGGTTAAAAGACGATGCCTTGGTAAATCAAGAAGGTTTTTGTGCTGAAGTTGCACTGGAAGCGGTTTCTTTAGCTGCAGTAGCGCCGGTGACCGCTGGGCTGACTCATGGAGCTGACCTGGTGTTGAAGGCTGAGGCTGCTGCGGAGAGGCTAAAGAAAATGATGCAAAGAGCAGAGGGAGCTTCACCCATTCAGGCAGAATTATTATGCCATATTCTGGGGATGTTATGCAGAAAACCTCATAGGGACTATTTCTTGTTTCTTTATATTATTGCGATAAACAACACAGTGTTGCAGACTCAATTCCTCATCCCTCGCTCTTCCAAATAATAGATATTAACTGCCCTCTGTGTAAGAATACTGTTGTTTAAAAAAGAGCTCATTTGATTTGATAGGCGGTGCGTTGCAAAGGCAAAAATGAAGTCAAATGCAGTGCTAAGCTGCGGTTTTGTAGAGGACAATGTATGTGCGTAAAGCCAGCAACATGGGAGTAAATTCTGAAGACAGAATTGCACATTGAAAAGATACTTTATAGTATTACTATGCTACTAGTATACTACTTTATGGTAGTGGAGAACTGAAATCGAAGGACTCCTGCTCTTCCTTATGATGGTCTGCATTGCTCGCTGTCTGAATCAGATGAGTTAGAGCTGCTGCAGGTTGCCCGCTGCTGTGTCTGCTTTGAATAAGGAGAAAGGGGGACCAGCCTCATGTCTGCCCCTCATACCTCGCTGCTCAGGAAGCTCAGTGAGATGAGAGAGAGCAGCCCAGAATAATTCATTGGAAAGCAGGGCAAGTACATGGGAGAATCTCATGTCAGAAGCTGATCTCAGATGGGAGTTACTGCAGTCTTCCTTACCAATTTTTCTACACCAACAAATCGTAAGGCCACACCAATGAGCTTTGTAGCAATTTGGAAGCTCTTACCGTGCTAACATGCACGATGGTGAGTATAAGGCAATTAAACAAACCTAAGCAGTCATTTTGGAATCAGGAAGAAGTAAACCACGAGCAAAAACTGAACAGTCCTTCAAGCATCTGAGAGCATCTCTGATACAGTGCTATGTACTTCAGGCAACCCTAGGCCTGAGAGTTTTGGCCATACAACACAATGAATAAAGCCCCTGTGAAGTTACTAAGAGCAGCCAGAGTGGTGATGCTCACCACAGGACCTGCTCATGCAGAAAACAACTACAGCAGCAGATCTGTGTTGTTGCAGGTGCTCAGGGGGCACTTCCTTGCAATAAGTATGCAGTGGTGTGGGGTAGCCTAATACACATGAGAAGTCAAATACGGTAAAAGCAAACAGAAGCATCCATTATGGACAGTAAGTGCATCTCTCTAGGCCCTACTGGGTTTCAAATCCCCCCACACTGTTATAATCTCACAAGGACCACCATACAGGAGTCAATGCAAAGCAGCACAGTGTATGTTACTCCGTCACTGTAAATTTGCAATACAAATAGCAGCAGGAAGAAACCAATACATGGGACTCACTACTGAAAGACTGAACGAGATCCCCTGAGATGTACCTAAAATAGAGTCCAGAGGGATTCTGATGGCTCATCTCCTCTGTGTATCATGCCAGCTGGTTCAGTAGATTTCATGATTTCATCACATGGACCAGAGAATGTTCTGCTGCAATGCGGTACTGAAATCCAGCTCGCCCATGCCTTCTTCCCCTCCGTGGTCTCCTCCACAGCTGCACATGGAGAGCTGCTGTGTGATGCTCATGGGCTGCAGGGGAATAGCCTGCTCCACCATGGGCCTCTCCTGGGCTGCAGCAAACTTCTACTCTGCACCTAGCACACCTAGTGCACCTCCTGCCCTCCTTCTGTACTGATCTTGGTGCCTGTGTTGCTGCTTCTCTTCCATTCCTTGCCCTTCCCTCCCAGCTTCTATTGAGCAGCAGCTTTCTTCTTTCTTAAATCTTCTTCTTCTGAGGCCCACCCAGCATCGCTCACAGCTCAGCTCTGGCCAGCAGCAGGCCCCTTTTGGAGCAGCTGGAGCTGCATGTGCTCTGACATGGGACAGTGCTGGGTTGATCTCACAGAGACCACCCCTACTGGCCCCACAACCAAAGCCTTCCCAGGTAAGCCTCATACTGTGCAGCTGTTAGCATTTAGCTTACCTCTTTCTTGTTTCCTACTAAATTAGACAGTAGAACACAGAATTGACATGAATCAATGCCAGAGAAATGCTACTCGGCTGATGCTTGTCAATCCGTTCAGCTGCCTGATCATTAACACAGACCAGAGACCTGGTCCTTTGCTGCTGAAGTACCAATGGGAAATGTTCTTCCTTCTCTCTATCTAATTAGAACAAGCCCATGCCCTCCAGCTGTTATGAAAAGCACTTCCCTCCCCATTAACACCACCATTCTGTCAATGATGCCAGCCCCAGTAAATCTCGATCTTTCCAAACCTGCTTCCCCACTTTACATTGAGGCCGTTGGTCATGTAACTAACTCCATTTCATTCCCTTGCTACAGCTCCTCTTAAAATATCCACTGTCAACTTCAGCCCTCCTGTCTGCAAAGCTCTCAGATAAAAAGTATCAACCCAGATACCTCTCAAAAACATTCCTTCCTCTTTTCTCCAACTCTGCTCCAGGCTCTCTTTGGTTCCTACTCCTACTGCCCTCAGGCACAGAAAGTGTTATCTTAGTAAATAATTGCATGGACACTATCAGGAAACCTAGAGCAGAAGTTGCCACTCTGGGCCAGTCCCACCTGTCCCTCTGGCTCAAGGAGCTGATGGTAGAAGATATGAGTCCCAAAGGCTTCAGGAGAGTGGTGAAAATTAAGAGTCAATCTGCCAAATGAAACAGATGCTCATTTAGCAACACGCAAATGCAATCTGCTGAACACAGGTTTCCTTCCAGAGCTGATAAAGGGAGGTTAATCTTTTCCTGGGTTTTCAGATTTGGAATAAATTGCACATGAAAAATGCCATGGGTTTCTCTGCATTAAAAGAAAAATCGATTTGATGTGTTAACTGGGAGTATTTGGACTGGGAATATTGCAAGCTTGTGCTTATTCTACCTCTTTGTATGAATGCATCAGGGCAACAGTGGGGAGAAAAGAGTAGCACACATCTGCAGCCTATGTGCCATGGCACATCTCTGTGCTAAGTGCCAGCTCGTGGCCAAGACTTTACAAGCCAGAAGACAAAACTACCATCCTTAGGCAGTTTGGCCCATATGCTTCCCACTCAAGGCATGTGCACTTGCTCTTGGCTGCCTTGCAGTACTGGGAGCACAGCTGTTTTCAGACAACAAATGAAATCTCACTCAATCTCAAGCTCTGTGGAGATACTGATATCTGCCTTGACTACAGAGAGCCGAGGGACCAGCAAGTCCCCGGTGTAGGCAGGGAAAATAGGGCAGGCAACTACGCAGCCTTTGTGACTTGCATCTCAGTATGAAGAGCCAGAAGCAGGAGAGGAAACTGGGAAATAGGAAAATAACACCGTCACCATCTGAAATAATCCCAAGTATCGAGCGGAATCTGAAAGCTGTATATTCTATTGTTCAAGCATTTGCCCTGAATGCTGATTTTGTCAGCATGGTGGATAGGTGCAAATTAACATTGTGATATTCTGTTAAATATGACCTAGAAAGGCAAAAGTAGTCAGAAGTTGGATTGCCCAGAATTAAAGCAAGGGAACTGCAAACACCTTGTAAGAAACAAAGTTAGAGGGGAGAAGGGAAAGCAGAGTCTGCATTCCTCTGCTGCTACCAAATGTGTAAAGGAGGAACCCCTTCAGAATGTGGTCGTTTGTTTCTCTGTGGCTCTTTCTGATGGTTTTCAGTTTTTAATGCAGCATTTTGCTTTGCTGGGCTTGAAAAGGAGGCACACATTTCATTTAGTTTCCATTAATTGTTCCTCTCATCTGATAGTTTTCTTCCTCCTCACACCAGAAACGCAGAGGCCTTCCATTTTAGCCTGCCTTCATAACAGATAGACTACAGAAAACTGGAATTATCTAAGGGGGAGAAAAGAAACAAAACAAATAGTCCTTTTCCATGTTCCATGTAAATACTGACACCCTTCTTTCTACCCTCCCAACCCCCCTCCATCTGACCTAATTTTGCTTGAGCAGACTGTTCCTCTGAGGCAGGCACCTTTGAGACTGCAAACGTAGCGGATGGTACCAAACATGAGAGCGCTGTGCTTGGGAAATCAAGTTTAAGGCACTATAATCGTGGCATTAACATTTCCAATGTACTGAGAGATTCCTTGCTCTTTCTCTCCATCAGAACTTCTCCTTTAGCTGTGCTCACATGGAAGGACAAAGCAATTCCTGCAGCAACTCTATATCTCTGAACACCTCTCCAGCCTGCCTGCAGGAATGTTATACATTTAAGCATGAATGTTTGAGTACATTAAACCCTTTCCTGCCATACAGAGCCAGTAAAGGGATACAAATTATTAGCGGGATGCCAGCAAACGTGTTCATTTCATGCTTTATTGCAAACAGCTTTGCCAAATACAGGATGACCCCCACCACAGGATACCTTCACACCGTCCATTTCAGCAGGTTTGTGTTACCGGTCCTGCTCCATCCCCGGCTGGAGAACAGCTCCTTATTGCATTTCAGGTGGGATGTTTCTTCTGTACATCCTGGGGATGCTCCACAAAATAAGCCAGAAAGCAGAAAGGAAGGCCTCAGGTAACATTAGTAACAAACCTCTGCCATTCATACCAGCACAGAAGCTGCACCCCGAGAAGCTGTCAGAATAACCTTGGTAGAAATGCTCTTCTGGACATCATGTCATGACACAGCGCCTCCAGTGAGCAAAAATGGACGAAAGCAGCCCAAGAAGCTCACTGAACGTATACAGATACGCCAATTATCCGTGTAAACTCTGAACTGGCAACAGAACTACTCTCATTCATCACCCTCCCTTGTCGGCCTTTCATCAGCGTGCATTTCCTTAGGCTGACAGGCGCGGAGCTCCTCCCTCACAGCCCCGCAGGGTGGGATTCCCGGCTCAGCCCTGCCCCGTCCCACCCCGAGGGATGTCGAGGAGGATGACCGCGGCACCAGGTGACGGCGGCGGGCAAACGCGGGGGCAGCGCGGCCCCGCCCGAGGCCGCTGACGAGCGCTCCGCCTCCCGGCTTAAGGGGGCGGTGGCAGCGGCTCTGCGGTGTCGTGTGCGGTGCCGGCAGAGCAGCGAGCTGATAGCGGGGAGCTGCTTGGGCCGTATTGGTGTCACCGCGGGCGGCTTCGTGAAGGCGGTAGGGTTGGGGCTGCTGCTCCCGTGGGCCGCCTCTCTACGGCTGCGCGGGGTGGGGTTGTCCCTCTTCGGCTCTAAGTGGGGTTCGGGTTGCGATTGGGGGAGCTGGTTGTGGCTCTGGGGTCCGTGGGGCTGCTGTCCGTATTGGGTTCTCTGTGTTGCACTGTAATGGCTCGTTTCAGTGATGATTGATACCAGGCAGTAAGGAACGCTGGTTTACGTAATTAATGTCCTTGTTTTGAGCTAGCCCACTAATTGCCCGAAGGGAAGCCCACTCCTTTCGGCAGCTATCAGCGTTATGCTGGTGTGCAGAGAATCTGTGCGTCCATCGTAATGTAAATATAAGACATATAATCGTGTGTATGGTATGTGTTAACTTGCTGTGCCGTTTTGTTAGTCGGGGGCTGCCTTCGTTTCTGTCAGCGTGTTACAGAGATGACAAACTCGAGCACTATGGGGCACGTAGGAAGAGGGCTTCAGGGCACACCCCGAGCACATCAAGCTGGCGTTTAGGGGAAGGAAGGCCTGGACGGGGCTCGGGCCGGGCATTGGAGTAGTCGAGGGAGTGTGGGCGGCTGCTTGCTCCGCTCGGGTCTGCCAGGGTTATCTGGTTGTGCTGAGAGCGCCCCGAGGAGACACGTGGTCCATATCCTTACAGCCCCTCCGAGTGCATGGCAATCCTGGGTAAACATTGCCCAACTCTTTGGGCGGTGGTCAGAAGGTAAAAGCGGGCTGGAGTGCTGTGTAAGCTCGGTAAGGGCCGGCTCTGATCCATTCAAGTGCTTTAGGACTTCCACCCATCCCACGGCTGCATCACGGCTGCCTATATGGCTGGTCTCGTGTCCTAACGTTGCACAGACTCGCCTACTAATGGCATAAGGGAAACAGCAGCTTGAGCCGGTGTTTCCCACTCTGCTTCTCGTTTTGGCAGGCGCTGGGTGGAGCAAAGAGGACGTTTTTTTCTGGAGGAATTGAAACTAAAAGTGATGTAGGGACAAGCTTGAGTGACACAGGCTGAGCAATCCTCCCTGTAGAGAAACGGAAATGTTAATACTTAAAGAAGGCAGAAATAATCTTATGCCTACTTCAGCCTGTGATATTATGCAAGTTCATAATGTCTGACTTGAAATCCAGAAGTCTGTTGTTGCTCATGGGTATGTTATGTTGAGTCTAAGGAGGCTTTATCCTCAATTAATTTCACTTTGAGGAACTGCTGTCAGTGCACTGTACTCACGTTAACATACTTCTAAGGGCTTGTATTCAGTGTGAGCTTTATGACTGTTGTCATTCTAAATTGTGGACATGTGTGTGCATATGGACACGTGTGTGCATATGGACACGTGTGTGCATATGGACACGTGTGTGCATATGGACACGTGTGTGCATATGGACACGTGTGTGCATATGGACACGTGTGTGCATATGGACATGTGTGTGTGCATATGGACGTGTGTGTGCGTGTATATATATGAAGGAGATAGCATTTTCAGAACATAAGTACAAACACTGTTGTCTTTCCAGTGCTATTGTGTAATGAATTAGGAGAAGCCTTATTCAGTTGTCCTGTGGTGTAAAAGCTGTGCAAACACAACCATAAAGGCACTCATGGGTCCCAAGGAATTTGTGTAACAAACAGAAAACAAGAGACTTTTAAATAAAGGCAAAAATATTTGTTTAATAAAGCACCTCTGAGCGCTCATATGAGTGGAAAGCCCATTATGAATTACATTGATGTTGCTGTTCTTATTTCATTTATGTTTCTCACTGTAGCTTAGCTGCTGTTAATGTGAGCTGCTGGATTTAAGGATTAATGCTTCCACACCACTGAAAAGCAGAGGTTGCCAGCAATAGTAGATTCTCCTTCCCAAAATGACCTGTTTTGTGACAACCTGCTGCAGTGGTTTTTATGTAGTAATTGGTTTAAATGGTGTATTATTTTTTTTCTTACTTTTTTTCTTAAAAACAAATATGTTTTTTTTCCTGCAGCCAGTCAGGAATAGCACTCTGGAAGGCTGCTGCAGTACCACTACAGTCTTCCATAGAATATTGCTTAGATCCCATCATGACAGATAATCAGCCTTATGTTTCTAGCTTTACTCCCTTCTGGATGGTTGCGTGCCCGTAGTGCTGCATGGCTTCCATCATAGAAGCAATGTTAGGTGTGACACCGGTGGTGCTGTGCTCTGCTCTGCTGTGGGCTCCCAGTGCCCTGGGATTTCCCATTCGGTTCGGGCTGAGTAATTATCACTCATAGAAGGAGATGGAGCATTACATCAAGATATCAGCTGAGCAGTATGGCATGATGCGTCTTTTCTCAGTGCATGTCACCCTCAGCAGGGATGGGTGGCATTCTGTAAGGTGGTAGTACTGAGCAGGTGACTGGAACACCATAAGGGTCTGTGATCCTAGAGACTCCTAGAGAGTTCATGCTGCTCCTGCACATGACACTCTTAGAATAGCTTTTCCTGCTCAGAGAGGGTCATGGCAGGTGTTGTTATGAAGTTTCCCACATCCTGTTCCTAGTTGAGCAACCCAGATATGCCAGATAGGCTTGCTTCACCACTTGTTCTGCTCTACCTCTGATCCTTTGTAATAAAACATTATTGACAAGAGCACTGTCCTAAAAGTAGGGCGCTTGTGACAGTAGGGAGTGAAATCAGGCTTGCAGACCTGCTTCAGTCAATGTTTGCTCGATAGTTTTCCTAATTGCCATCACTTCAAGCAAGTGTAGCCTTCTTTGCTTTGATCATATGGCCTTGTTGTTCTTTCATATGAAGGAAGGAAATGCTTCTCTGGCAGGTTGGTTTTTTTGTTAAAGTGAATCCTAAAGAGGACAATGAGTGTTTACTCAGCGGTGTGGACTGCTGGGGGAGTCTTTCTGTGCCTCATTTGTGTGAGCAGGTAGATAGGACAGAGCAGGTGCATCAGTGTATCATTGCTTTGTAATGTATCATGTGGATCTTACTTCCTTGCATCTGGCTCATAGTGTGCATCAGCTTCTGGTTTCTGTAAACGGAGAAATATAAGAGATCTGGTTAACTTAATGTAATGTGATTATTTTCTTTTCTTAGAGATTTTGCATCTTGTCGTCTGAAAAAGGTGTAACACAGCAACTTGTGTTCTTCTGATCTGAAAATACTAAGCAGAAGGAACAGCTATTTACCCTAGGAATTTCCTGACTGTTTGGCAGGGTAACTCTAGAGATAGAGAAGCAAATCCTGCCGTGTTTCCTTGTTCATTTGAAAGGAAAACAAATACACTCAAAACAAACTACATGCACAAGTGTAGTGCATAGAATTTTGCACAGGATTTCTGTATTGGTAGCATTAGTTGCTACATCTAGGTAGTATTTAAGTATATACATTCTTTCAATGAGCTTTTTCCCAGCTTAGGAAAGAAAACACCAAAGAACACTTTCTTTATTGATCTGTATGGTTATAAGGCATTCATGATTTGTTTGTACGTAGAAATGAAGAAGCAAAAATGAAAAGCTTATTTCAGTAGTGGCTGCATGAGTGGCCAACTGAAGTGATTCTATGATAATCCAATAAAACCATCACAAGTGGTCCTACATTTCCCTCAATGTTATTCCAGTGATTCCCATTCATCTTGGAGTACTTCAAAATGGCATTTATTTATTTATTTATTTTTTCTTGAGCTCTAATTAGTGATAAGTTTCCACAGAAACCTTAAATGCCTCAAGATTTTGCTGGGCACAATATAGTGTGTGCTAGAGAAACAGATGGCCTGTGCTCTGTCTTCCACCCTGCCTCCTGGCTCCATACTCAGCTCCTGCAACACACAATTCTTTAGTGTCTAGGGAATGGTTGTCTAGATGATCCTACCTTGTTTATTGTCTTCTGTCCTACTAGCTGCCCATCTTAAAGCAGGCTTTGTTTTGGGATTGGTATTGTGCGGGTGTTGCTGTTGATGTCTGTATATTCACTGACACTTCAGCAGGAGTTACTTCAAAGTATCTCCTGGTGCCTGACAGCAGAGATACATTTGTTGATAGAACTGAACTTGCAAAAACCTGTACTCAGCATGACCCCCTATGTCTGCCCAGGAGGATGCACCTGCTCCAGCATCTATATGGCAGCAGTGTTTATGACTGGCACGATGGCTTGCCACAGAGAGCTTCGGCAGGGTGCACACTGGTGCATTTAATTTGTTACAGATCTTCTCTCCGGTGACTTGTTTTGTGGCTTCAGATTACTTCTTCCTCTCCTTTCCCTGCCAGAGAGTTCTATAGGAGGGCACACTCACGTGGAGGTGTTCTACACTTCAAAGCAGAGCAGGCGTTTCACTCTGCAGCAAAGCATTTATTCTGTGGTGGTGAGTTGTGAACCCTGATCTTCCTGTGCAGTGCTGCCAACATGCTGGGTTCTGCAGGTTCAAGTTCCTGCTCCTCCTTTCCCTCAGGATGCTGCTTGTTAGCTTACTTTGCCGTATTTGTACACCAACAATCACGGGACTATAACTCTGGGCCTTCTAATAGCCTCATCATTTTAATTGCATAATGACAATGTGTGGTTTTTTGATTAGTCATGTCTCTGTTACCTGTTTGATGAGCTCTTCAGCAGTCTTCCTTGAAGGGAAGGCTTTGTTTTCCCAAGAGCTGCGTGCTGCTTCCCAGAAGAAATGAAACTCTACTAATGAGGCATTAAAAGGCAAGGTTGTAAGTTGTATGGTTTGGACTGTTTGTAGAGGGAGAAGGGAAACAGCTAAGAAATATGTAGCTGTGAGCACTGTGCTCAGTAGAGCATACTGAACTCACTGCCTGTGACATACTGGGCATTCATATATATATAAATAGTTGCATCAGAGCATGGTGTCATTGCAATTGCATTTGCTTTGAGAACAGCTATGTGTACGCTTGTGGTGTGGAGGAACACAACTCCACGTGTCTTTAGACATGAACTGATGATACCAGTATTTAATGACTGTGACATGAGTTGGTCTGCTCCCTAAGGTCTTATTACTGTCTTATATTCACTGTGTTAGATAGGTTGTTGTGCAGGTTAGTCACTGTGTAACTGCGGAGTTGACTCAGGAGGGTTGTTGGGGAAACAGGAAAGGAAATCTGTGATAAGACACAAAGAAGCCCTTTGACTCCCATCTGCAGACAAAGGTGGGGTCTGCTAGGAAGGACAGCAGCCAGGAGCCTGGCTTAGGTGGTTGCTCCATCTCCCAGACCATGAAGCTGGCTTGGGATAGTGGGACTGAAAAATCAGAAGGGGTTCATACCCAAAATATTCCTTCAGGGGACTTATGGAGAACTGTTTTATACATAAATACTTGTGCAGAAACTGAGCAGTCCTAGGCTCTGACCCTCAGAGAGGAAACCATTTCACTAGTTGTGGATGTGAGAAGAATATCTGTTTGGCCTGCTTGCCAGGAAGAGAGTATCCCCTGTGTTAGTCCTAGGCTAGATCTTACAGCAGGGGTGCAAGGTCTTTAAGTGGGTTTTTCACAGCTCATTGTTGAGAAGCAATTTGCTTCCAAAATTGCTTTTTCTTTTGCAACAGACTAGCCTGTTCAACAAGCAAGGTGCCCAGATGAATCCACTACCAATATGTACTTAAATGTTTAGTTTGACTGTTACAATATCTAGTACAATAAACTGGTGTAATATATGAGATATATGAGCACAACTACACATGCAACAGCACTAAGTTTCTGCAGTAATGATAGGCCATCTGATGACTTCAGTGGAAGAGAGCACTGGTGAGTTACCATTGTATTAGAGAGCAGACAGATGTGGGACATCCAGCCTGATCACTGTAATGATCCCTGATGGGTTCGGTCAATCTAAGACCTAAGAATCACAGCGGTTTGAACAGAGTTGATCAAAATGCTTGGTGATCTTTTTTTTGTAGTGCTGACTGAATATATGCATCTTCACTGCTCTGAGACGCAGTTACAGTGACTGTTCAGGACTGGTTTATCTCAGGATGTAATTACTGAACTGGTTTTGATTTTTTTGCTCTATCTGTGCCCTGTCCCTATCAGCCACTTCACTGGATGCACGCAATTGGGCTGGCAGTTCTAATTTTGTGGTTATGACCAAGACTATCACTTTTGCCTCACTTTCATTCGGAGGATAAGTGCAAGTATCAGCATTTTCTGGCTGTGATCAGGTCTTGCTTCACAAAAATAACTGCCTTAATAGAATAAGGAAATCCCCAACAGGAAGAAAGCTGAGATAAAAACATGCACCACTGCGCAACAGCAACTTGAGCAGCAGAAAGCCTGAGAGCAGAGAAAAATCATGTGATAAACAAAATGAGCACAAATGAGACATTTCTGGCATGTGAGATTCAAAACGTTACAAGGGATGAGTCAGGAAAAAAAAACAAGTTAGGTGATGTCAGTGTTTGCGTTTAGGAGACTGAAGAAGAAATGTTGAAGTAAATCTGCACTGTGTTTGCTGGTGTCTCTTATACTTAGCAGCAAAATATGGCTTCCATCAGTACTTTCCTGTGTTATATAAAATGGAGTTATTACAAAGAGACACCTGGGGGAAGATGGTATCATTAGGGTGGTTCAATTTGCTTTGATGAAATAGAATTTTTAATACCTGTAAGAAATGTTAAGTTCTGGAAGAAATAGAAAGATACGTTGTCTGAACAGGGACCCTTTTTCAGATGCAGCATTTAAAATCTTACAAGACCAGATTGGAGTCCGTATATCTTAGCACTTACTCACAAACCCATTCTTTTTGCCTTTATAATTGAGGTTGCATGCGAGTCATTCTGCCATGCAGCAATATGGTGCCAAGTTTATGCAGCACGCAGTGTGTTGTGGTGTTTCTGAAATTAGGACTTCATGACCCATACCTCACGCTGTAATCCATGCAATGTATTTTGGAGGGCGGTGGGAAATTGGTGGGTTGATTACTTATTTGATTTTCCTAGTTCCTCTGAAATGGATGAAAGGTTCTCTAACCAAAGATGAAATCCATTCTCTTGATGAAACAGATCTTAATAGCCGGGAAGACTGTAACAAAATGGAATGGCTGAGCTGGGAGGGGGGGAAAAAGCAGTATTTGCAGAAATATCTTCTGCCTGGTGGCTGCGAACAAACACTTTGCAACCAAATGGAGTGAAATGCTGTAAGAAAAGAGTAGTTAACTAAACACATTGGCAATAGCAGCTGGCAGTCAGAATTTCAAGTGGTGACTCTTGGTAGTGTGTGTCTGTGTAGTGTTGTGGTTGGTGGGGTGCCCTGTGAATTCTGTTAGGGATTAGGAAAGCTCCTGTTCTTCTGAAAGCACTTTATGACTGTTTTTGTTTACTGCTCGGCACTGAAGTACTTCTGCTGCTTTTGTGACACAGCACCAGTGAAGTAAGGTGGGAAGTCAGAGGAGTTTGCTTGAGGGATGCTTTACTTCTATTGACATCAATGTGTAGCCCACAGACACTGAGGGCACTGTGCAGAGTTAACTTAAAAACACTTGTTTTCCATATTATTTTCATTTCTAATGAGTAGACCCTTATGTTTATTTGCTGGAGGAAGGTGAAGCAGGCAACCAGCGGGGTTTATGAAAGGAGGCTGGACGTGCTGCAGCCTGAACAAGTAGAAGTTATTCACCCTTCTGTTTATGTGTACTTTGTTCGAAGGGGAGCCCCATGACTCCTTAGTGCAGTCACATTAACCGCAAGCACTAAACTCGACCAGACTATCTAGAAGGCATCTGCTTACTCTGGGTTAGCATGGAGTGATTGGGTGGCCACACCTGAGGACCAGCTTTTGAGTAAGATACAGAGGAGCTAAAACTGAAGCAGGTAGGCTGACTGCATGCCAGATGCTCGTAGAGGGCTCATCTCTGTTCTAACACATAAAAGCTAAAAGTGCCCATCTGTTGGTGCTGTTAACTGAAGATAGCTCCTTCTGTGGGCACTAATGTGTTTGCATCTGTTAGCTGGGCTGTGTTATCAGGTGTCTAAAGATTGCTAAGTTCAGCCCACAGTTAGATTGCCTGTCCCTGGGCCTTAGGACGGTTTTGCAGTGGGGTGTGATCCCTCCAGTTTGGCCTAGAGCAGATGACAAGGCTGGAGTTTTCATCTGTCAGGACTTGTGGTTCTTAAATGGTGTGTATGAGAGGTGCCCGCTACTCTTCCTGTAATGGGTTTACTTCTGAGGAAGGTTGTTGATGCCTGTCAACAAAAGCAGCCTAAATCCTGTAAGTGTGGGTGGTGTGGCAATGCAAAATGGTCTCTTTTATATATATTATATGTGTTAATGTGTGCTACCCTTATACAGCTTTCTGAATATTTTCTTCAAAGCTGGGGAATAAACATGCAGAAATTAGTCTTTTACTTAACAGTCTGATGTTCCATTGCAAGTCACCCAGTCACTGTTGAACTGTGTCCAGCTACAACAGTACCTATCTGTTAAATATGGCTGTTGTTATGGCTATCCTTAAGACTTCAGGCAGTTTTCTTATGTAAATGAGGTAACGCTGCTTTCTGCTGCTTCTTATCCTTTCACTGGAAACAGCTGTACAGCCTTTCCTTTGGAGTAGCTGTGGGTTTACTCTGTGGGGTCTGGTCCCTGCATCCTTAAGGATGAAGTGCCTTTTGGGAACATAGTATGGTTGGATGCCTGAAGGCATAGGGAAATGCACGTAGGAATGCAGCTCAACTATCGATTAAAATCCTTAGGGTGTTCTATAGAAGCGTTAAAGTAAGCAAGACCTAGGATGTGGGAAAGACCTTATTGTATTTGGATACTTCGTACTTGGATACTTTGATCCTTCTCTTTGATACTTTGAAGCCTTGGAAGATAGTTTCATGTGACACTAAGAAGGGTACAGCCTTGAAAGCGCAGCTGAGGACTTGCTTGTGCTTGAGTATGACTTCTGATTGTGACCAAGGTCTAAAAATAAATTGCGTATTGAAAGCTGGGGGGGGGGGGGGGGGGGTGGCATACATTTAGTTATATTTTCACAGATAACTGAAGGTGTGTGGATGAGTTGTTCTTGGACTGAAGATCCATGTCTGTGGCTTGAGGGGAAATGTTGGCAATATGGAGTTATCAAACAATTGTGGAGCAGACAGGCCTGTGCTGTGGGTTGGCGGTGGAATCCCATTGCAGCTGAGCACTGCTACCACAAGGCAGACAGAAGGGCTATGCTTGGGTCCCCAGCCCGAAGAGAGGCCTGAGGCTGGGAACTGCACGTGGCTCTTGCTTGCTTTGTGTGGTTCAGTCTCTCAGTGCACAATCATTTGTTCTGCCTCTGTGATGCTGCTTCAGTTTCAATCTTTCAGCTTGGGAACGTAGGGGAGTAGTTACTTCCTCCTTTGTGATGGGGAGGACTGATCTCTATACCCCAGCGGTATGAAATATGAAAGCAACTCCAAAATATGAAATAAAATAGAAGATTTGTTAGTACTTACGTATTATCCCTCAGAAGAACACTGAAGTACTTGCTTTGTGTTTGTGTGGTGTGTTGGTTCTGGCTTTCTTTTTACCACAGGAAGCACAGCAAGTTGTCCTACGTCATCTTCTTGTGCTTGGGTGTTGTTGTTGGCAGTTGTGAATCTGTTCCGGAGGTTTCCTTGGTTATGCAATGTAGAGCTGTCAGAAATACACTCTGAAAGGAGCAGGTGTTATTATTACTCTATAGTTTCACAGAGTTAATATAAATAGTTTTCATTCTGCTTTTCATCTTACTCAAAGCAATGGTGTTTTTTCCAGTCAAAGTAAGAAAGTGTTATAACAAGCCTGGGCATCTCCCGCTGACTTATTTGATTCTTTTTTTTCCAAGCACTGGTTTGTTTCTCTTCCAGTGGAAAGTTTTTGAGTACAGAAGACCAGCAGCCTTCTGTTGTTATCTGTGGGCAGCTTCTCTCTATCGGTGGGGTAGGGTTTTTCTGCAGGGGGTCTTAAGCACACAGTTGAACCGCTCTGCTTTTCCACCTTCTGCTTATGTTAAAGGATGTCCTGAAGCATTGGTCTTGCTGCATGGCTAAGTCCTTTTCAGTGCTTTCAGCTGTCTGTGGCATGGCTGGGGTGATTTTGGACTTGCCGAAGTCAATAGAAAATGCAGCTTTGGTGAGTGCTGAGACCAGTTGCAGCGTAACTGCCTGCCTATAGCACGTGCTATGGAAAATGCATTTTGCTGTTCCCATATGTGAACTTCAAACAGTTGTGAGCTCTTACACTCGTTTCCTAAAGTTAGGGAACCGTTGGTATTAAATTAACTGAGGATAATGTTTGCAGTGTTGCAACTTAAAATGTCTCCTCTCTTTTGCTCAGCCCAGGCCACTCTATGATTCTGTGTCTTGGCTTGTAATTACGTTCAAGATCTGCTAAAAGAACATACCCATGTGTGCATACAAGTACCAGAGCACTCTACTTCCAGTAATTCCATTTTTTTCAGGTTACTTGATGGAAAAAAATGATACATTTAAAATATTTTTAGGCAGCTTTTTGGTGCTGAAATAGTAACTTTAGGGCTGGGTAAGAAAGTTTGTTCACTGTCATTTAACAACACCATGTGTCTTTCCAGCAAGATGAGCAAGAAGGTTCTTTTTAGAGAATTGCCTACTCTCACCTCTGGTCCAGCAGAGAGCTGCACTCTGGGAGGGAGGAAGGAACCTTTTGGGCCTGTTTGGTTTGGGAAGAGGAGGCTGATGCTGAAAAGTTGATGAGGAACTGCATAATGTTGTAGCTGAGGGGGTCAGTGGATCGTATTACTTGGCAATGACTGGATGGTGTGTGAGGAAAGTAAAGGGGAAGGCAAATTGCAAATCCTTTTTCCCATGGCCATTGTATTTACATAGGCAGTATATGCATGCTAGCCAGAAATAAATATGCCTTGTTTTTCCTGTGTGTATGTATGTCTACCCAAGGCAAGCTGGCTATTTTGTGCAACAGCAGAGGTTGTTAAGATTTTATCAGGATTTCCAGTGAAAGAGTGGATTTAAAATAGAAGTTAACAACAGGATTTTTGGATTTTGCTTAAGTATATGCTTCCCCATGTGAAAGTCCTAAATCCATAAATGCTGTGGAACTTAGCCTGAGTTTTATCCAACATGCAGAATCTGAAGGGTTTGCCAGCATTTTTTCTCTGTTGCAGAGAGAGTTTAGAGAGGCTCTTGGAGTCTTTCACATGTTGTCTGCAGGGCTGCCTAGATAACACTGGTGTCTCCCAGACCCCACTGTAGTCACAGTGCTGCCTCTGCTTTATTTTCACAAAGGATAAGCAGGGGTGTCCACTGCATGTGCTGTTGGGAGCCTGGTGTAGATCAGGGTGCTAGGGCTGGGGCACAGGGTGATTGCCAGGAGTATTGTAAGCATCCCCAGAGAGGGACTAAGCCAGTGTTTCTGTCACTGCTAAGCAGAGAATCTGCCCATCATGAATTGAGAAGGCATAGGATGGGTGCAAGTGTGTTTTCTTCCATGCACAGAATGAAGTGTGGCTCTTCCTGCTATTTACTAATGTCCAGCAAAAGCAATAATGACCTTTTAAATAATAATTTAATGATAAACTGATGTCTTTGTTGTTTTCAGGTCAATTTAGGTTTTAATACAAGACATTAAAGATGACACCGAAACATGAAAAACAAGTAAGTGACTTAAGCTTTAATAAAAATGACTCTATTTGGGGTGGTTGTGAACTGTGTTTCATTAAGATCTATAGTTTGTCATCTGGTATTCATCAGATTAAGCAAAATAATTGGTTGTGGTACTTTTTTAACACTTTCTACTATGGTGAATAATTCCAAGGAAGCATACCTGTTTCTTCCATATAGCAAACTAAAACAGAATGGCCCTTATCTTTGGAGCATCTCCAGTTAATAATGCTCATATGTGGGGTAATTAGTCTGTGCTGTGTTAAAGGGGTGCTACACTGGGAACAAAGCATAGTAATAAATAAAATTCGATGGCTGCTCTAATGGCTATTGATGCAAACTCAGTTACCACGAATAATCTGCAACCTGAACTTTGTTCATGTTAAAGTAAGAGGACAGAGAAGCGAAACTGACTTGTTGCCTGAACTGAGAAACATAATTCCCTGCCCCCCACCCTCTCCACTTGTGTTGGTTAGGGCTGATGTTAGCCAAAGGAAGGTAATCTGATGGAGTATTTAAACCTCACCACATCCTTCTCTAAAACTGCACTATATGCAGCACCACAGAAATTTTTGCTTCTCTGATGGCGATTTCTGGGTCTTTGTGACTTCTGCTGCAGTTACCTTGCTCTTAGGATCTGGATTAAATGAAATAAAAATGGATCTCTGTAGTACGTAGCAAATGGTGATTCTTGTTTTGCAGGCCCAGGTTGATGTAGTTGAGCAATGCCAGCAGGTTAAGTGGGATTTATGAGAAATAACTAATTAGAGCCCATCCAATGATCACCCATTTTGTTGTCATTTCTTTTATTAACTGTATTTTATGAACATCAGAAATGGGTAAAAGCTGAAGATACAAACAAGGTTTCATTGATTTCAGTGTGTGAAGTACTGAAAGAATAGGCCTTGAAGACCGCTTGAATGAGAGACCAAAGTCTTTCATTTGTGACAGTATCCCTGTCTGCTTTTGCTTGTTGGGTTGGTAGTAATGGATGGGCTGTATGGATGAGTCTTTGGAGGCAAATGAACTTTCTGATGAATTAAATCATTGCTGTTGTTCTGTAGTAAAGTTGTGGGCCAGGAGCATCTCCAAGCCACTGGACAAACAGGTTGATGGGACTAAAGAGCAAACCTCACAGACAGTTTTGAGGAAGAATTCCTTTGAAATGATCAGCTGCTTTTGCTATGGTCCATGTCCTCAGGAACCACTGGGGCTTCAGTGTTATTGAGTAAGCTCCAGGACTGGTTTGTTTTTTAACAAGGTAGTAATAAAATGTTTCCATCTAACCAGTGAGCACTAAGAATTGTCTGCTTCAAGCTAAGGTGCTTTCTGGACTGGTGGTCAGTGTGACATGCAGAAGTGTGAGAAGCTCTGGCCTCAGCAGGCACACACAGAAAAGAGAATATATAATCCATGGTGATGCTGGTCTTGCACGTAGTAGAGTTAGATTTTAAGAAACAAGCTGATGCCCTGTCTCTGCTGCTGCCACAGCTGACCCAGCAGGGAGCCCTTGTTCTTTGTGGCTCGTTTTTTCCCAAACCAAACTCAGTTATGCAGTAGCTCTAGCAGTCTATCTGCTGATTACTGATTTAGCAGAGAATCTCAGTATGGTCTAATTATTGCAACACAGGAAGCCCACGTATTTTGCTGGAGCCAGGTAATAAAGAGCTTAAACTGGCATGCCCCAGGGTTACCACACTGCAGGAAGAGTTAAAAGCTGCCAGCAACCAGTGCTTTACAGGAGCAGCACCTTCTGGGGAGTTGATCTTTTACCATTGCTGCTGTCAGTGAAATGGGGAGAACAGAGAATTTGCACTTCTGATATTTTGGCTGTCATATGCACAATGTGATGCATTTCTGTCCTAAATAGCAGAAATAATGTCACTGTTCATGGACGGGCTAGTGTCTTCCTGTCTCCTTAGCTGTGGGTGCTATTAAATCCTACACTTTTCTGTCAGCTCCAAACTGCCTACCCCTCAGGCACAAGCTTTGTATACTTGTGGCAGTAGCTTCCCTCCAGCATGTAAGCCTTCTGGAAAAGGGTTTAATGAGCACCAGCAAATCTGCATGTGCATATCTGGACAGTGCTGAGTAACTTGTTCCTTGACTTGTGTGCCTGCTCAGGGCTAACAGATCTTTCCCACCTTTCTCACCTGCATGGCAATACTGAATACTGGACAGAGTTCTAACAAACCTCCCATTGGACCTGGTGTAATATACTGGGGGAGGAGGGAGGGGAAGAAGAGGCATATCTTCTCTTACCTTCTCTTTATTGAGAGAGCGGCTTAAGACATTTACAATGACGTGTTTTATTCTTCATGCTTGAATTGTTAAGCTACAGAATATCTACAGAATATTCTGGAGTGATGCACTGCCTTTCATTCAGTATTCATTGCATCAGGGAGGAGGAAAGGAGATGACTATGCATAAGTGGGTTCAGGCACTGGGATGGGAGAGAAAGAGCTTGGGTTTCTGATGTCTCTCCATTAGTCAGCAGATCTTTTTTTGTTAGGAAGTAAGGATTTGGGAGAGATTTGGACTCTGCAGTTCTGATCAGTGTGAGCCAAAGATATACCTGCATGTTCTCTTTGGCACAGTGCTGGTGAGCTTGCAGTCTGAACAAATCATTTTCTCCCTGCTGTTCCCTTCTTTACCAGTCTTACTACCCAGCCTGCGTAGAGAAGAGATTGCAGCACTCTCAGTGTGAAATGCTCTGTGCAAGATGTGATTGATTCTTTTACTAATGGACATCCTGATGGGAAGTTCTTTTTCTAGGAGATTTATGGAAAATAATGCTTTAGGGGTTATTGACTAATCAGATACATATCAGTGACAACACAGAGCACGAGGTTATCACCTGATACCATCCAGAGCATGGAGATTTGGACTAAAATGTAGCTGGAATGAATGAAGCACACAGTCTTCCAGTACAAGATGATTTTTATTCTTTCCTCTCATAGTGAATTTTTCCCATATTAAAAATATGTATTTCCATGTCAGATTTCCTGTTTTCCTAATGAGAAAATAAAAATAGACTTCTCAGAAATGTTAAACTGTACATGTTGGAGCTTCTGGCTTATGCTTCATCTCAGAGCATTCAATTGTGCTGTTGAGGGGAAAAAATAATATCCAGCAAGAGAGAAAGGAGGTTTAAAACAAAGTAAAAAAGTCTTGTTTGCCTCAGCCTCTATTATGGTATATTCCTCTTCTTGGAACAAATCCAAATGGAACCATTTCAGCCTTCAGTGCTTGTGGCTATATAACCTTATGCTGCCCTTTTCCTCTGTCAGCACTCCTGTTCTCTGAGCAGGTCTGTAGCTGTGAGAGTACATACAAACCAGACCTTGGGCTCACTTTGGCCATTTTGTTGTTTATATTTGACCCTAACTACTTGGTTTGTTTCTGCTCTTAAGGACGGAGTAGCAAAGTGCCACTGGTGCCTAAGATGGCAGGTACAGAAATCACAGCCATGAATTAAGAGGTATATCCTGACAGAGAAGCTACTCCACTCATTCTTGGTCTGCTGGTCAGTTGCACATAGTAATAAGAATAAAAGAAGTATACGTATCTGCTTTGCTTCTGTGTCTAGTATATCTGTGGTGTTTCATACAGGAGAGAGAAATTGCTTTTCCTTTTCCCTCAGTCACCCTTAACAGAATTCCTTGCTAGTTCAGTTCTAGGGCAGATTTGAGGTTGTTCACGAGGATATTTAGGCCAGTGTGATGGCTGGAATTCAGGTTAAAGTTGAGTTTGTATAGGAATTGTTTTGCTTACGAACTTCACAGTTTCTTGGAGAAGGAATGAACAGAGACTCTACTTGCTGATAGCTTTCTATTGGAACTGTGTAGTGTCCAGTGCAATAGCCTTCTGCAGTCAAGGTTGGGCGCTTTGAACTATCAGCAATAAATTCTGGTTTGGAGAGATCTGTTGCTCTAGGCTTTGCAGGAAACATGTCATTCTTGAGTGCATAGTAGATATAGCCTTAAAAACAAACAAGGAAAGCCAAGTAGAAAAATCCAACAAAACATTAGGCAAAGTATATCTAACATGGCATAAATGGCAGATCTGCAATTCTGGAAAAGACAGAGGGAACTGGGAGAAGGAAGATGGCTTGAAAGCGATTGCATTAGAATAACATAAAACTTCCTGCAATTTTGGTTTTCTTTGGGTTGTTTCCCAATTTGTAAGGATTGCAGCATGGTCTTATGATAGAAGGTGAAAAGTGTTTTTATGTGGTCTGTGGGAAATGTTCAGCCTCACCTGTCACAGATGAACAGATCACTTGAAGATGAACATGCCTACTAAGGGTAAAACTTCTATAGTGAATCCTGGCCTTGTACAAGGCTAACATTACAGGGCAGCTTAAGCACTGTTTACAACAGTGTATATCCATCCATAGCAAGTAGTTAGGGCTACTTGAGTTAAGTCAGTGTTGTTATTCCAGTAGGGTTTTGTATCCTGGAGAAGACTTGAAGGTCAAAAGAGAAGGGGCAGACTCAGTGTATGATTTCACTGTTTCAGAGCAGTGGAAGTGTTAACCAGAACTGCTATGAAGGCTTCCTGGATTCAAGATGTCTGTAGGGGAAGTACTGCAGGTCTTGGGAAAGGCTGTACATTTTGTGTTTCTTTTCTAGATGCTTAATGTTTATCTTGCTTCATTCTGACCTCAGCCTCCAGTAAGTGAAGAAAAAACACCCCTTGATCTGCTGAAGTTAAGGTTTCTAAATTGGAGCTTATGCTGTGTGGCAGTTTCCTGAGGTGCCCTCCTGTACTGTAAGATACTTGGACTCTTGGCTCAGTGATACACCACACTGATGCCTGCCTATCACAACACACGTAGCAGGTCTTGTTTCTTGTACAGGCAGAGTCTGAAAGGTGTGCAGCTGCCACAGTATTGAAGTGTGGTGGTGGCTGCCTAATTGGAATTTAAAAGTGCACAAGGCTTTCTGTGGAAATCACGTGGCCTGTAGTCAATGACAAGGTAACCCATGTCCCACAGCATATCCAGTAGTAATTTCTATTGTAATATTTTGGTATAGTAGAGGTTTAAAGTAGCCCTTTACTTAAAAGCTTATTTTGACTCCCTTACAAAGGAGAAGGCTGTTGGAAGGTCACTTGGAAATGAAGTAATTTGAGGAACCTAGGGAACAGGAAGCAAAATGGAAAGATGATATGGCAACCGATGCTGGGAAGGGATCTCAAGGTTAGTTATGAGCAGGCTGTTTACAGTTTTGACTCCTTAGTGCCAATTGTTAAGGAGGAAATGAGGGGATAAAAAGCTACAGAGGACACAGAGCAGAGGAAAATCAGTCTCCAGAGCTCTTCAGTGAAGAAAGAAGTAGCAGAGGTGGCAGGAAGCTGTTAAATTGGCTTTAGTTGGTGTGACACTTGTGACAGATACCAAAATGGTGCTCAAGATGCAGAGAACACGCCTGTGACTAAAAGCTGGGCTACGTGAGGTAATACTGTGGGCTGGATCCAGGCCATAGGTTTTCACCTCTGAAACAGGAGTGCTTGGAAATCAGCAGCTCCTGTGATAAACAATAGAGTCCAGACCTCCCTGCCACATACAGAAGATAGTTACTGGTCAGGAAAAAAGTCTATTTTCCTGTGAGTGCTGTCCTTGTTCTCCTCACAGTCTGTTCCATCTGTGCTGCTGGTGTATGTGCTGGAAGGAACTCGGCTGAAGAGTAAAGGTTTATTTCTGATATATGTGGTTTGTGTTTGGAGAGATGCATTTTGAGATCTTTCTAGTTCAGAATTTATCAGTTCATTGATAAGAGATACTGAAAAAGCATATAGTTGATTTCTGTACCTGGTTATTGAGTGCAGTGCCTTCTGCTCAGAAGGATGTCTCCACAGCTGAAGACCATATGCTTGTCTTTCAATCTGTGAGTGGTTGACTTAGCTCTTTGTGGAAGTAGCAGATAGGTAGACAAGGCTTTCAACATTTTTATTTTAAAGAAAACTTTTAGTTGCATTACGACTTAAAATATATCTACGTATGTATATACATGGTAAACCCGTGTGCAAGATTTCAGATGGTTGTTAACTGAGGATACTTGGAAGCACATGATTCTTCAGCTGCTCCCAGTTACCACTGCAGCAGTGCCCATAGGCCTCACTCACTCCTTTGAGATCACACTAAGCTGTAATATAAATGTATGAGCTGTAAGGAAATGGAATAGATGTGACAACCGCTAGGACAAATATTCTGCATTGCTGTATGATGGAAACAGAATTATGCTCTGCAGGGTGGCTGTGTTGCTTGCTTGTACAGACTGCTGGGGAGACTGGGACAGTAGTGTCCTCATCCTGCAGTCCTCAGCTGTTCTCTGTGCCTTAAGTTTCCAGAATATCAGAAAACAGAAGGGGAGTATTCATCTCCTTGCAAACTGGATCTGGACTCTAGGCTTTGGATCACAGTCCGTTCTATCACATCACATCTAGAGCAATTAATCACAGGACTGTAGGGGTTGGAAGGTACCTCCAGTGATCGAGTCCAACCCCCCTGCCAGCAGTACATCCTTATCCACTGGGCTGGAGCAAGTAATTTCAAGTGTAGAAGGAAGGCAGTTCTTCAGCTTGTGGTTACCTCTCAGATCCCTGGAATCAACGTGCATAAATACTTAATTAAAAAAAAAGTAGATAAAATGACAAATTTAGGGGCATATAAAGCACTGTGTTTAAGTATTGGGTACATGGGATGTGTTTGTAATACTTTTTTTGTGTTGAACATTGAGTACAAAGGTGAGAAAAGCCAAATTTAATGCTTGCCAAGCTGAATCCCATATTTGTTATTTGAGTGTTAGATTTCCAGGTCGTACCTACTGAGATCACCAACCCTCCCCTGCATGAAGCATGTATGACTTCTCATCATATTACTTAATCTGAAATATTCCCTTTCAGCTAGCATTTTGGCAAAGAATTTCCTGGGCATGTGGTGTAGCTCAGATGATTCATTGCACTTTGCTTCTCCTTTTATAGGATTGCAAAATCCGATAAAGCAGCAGTTCAGCTTTTAATCTGAGCCCAGTAGTTTATGGAGCAGCTGAACAATCAAGAGTGTCTTTCAGGTTCTCTTTGTCTTTTGAATTTAATTGCTTGATTTTTCTTACTATGCACCTGCAGGAATTTGTTACTGTCTTGGTACGAGACCCCAGAACACAGAAAGAAGACTCATGGCACTCTTACATAGACTACGAGATATTTATTCATGTGAGTATAAAAATGTCACCAGAGATTCTCTGAACTTGTACTATTGCTTCTGTCCAAGCTGGGGCTCACTTCAGATATAATGGAATCTATTTGCTACAATTGTGAGAGGCTGTAGGATATCAGTCTCCTTTTAATGACTGAGCTGCAGTGGAACAGGTAAGGGTAGGCTGGCTAAAGATCATGCAGAAAAGTGCATGGGAGAGTTGGGAGTAGAACCTGGTATTGCACTCGCACATGCATTCCACAGTGTCCTACAATGGATGCTATTCTTAGCTTTACTTATCAACTTAGACTGTCAGGTTCAGTGGTATCTTACCATTACAAAAGAATTCTGGTGTTCAAGCATTCATGCTGAAAACAGCTTTATTTGCAAGTATGTTTATTTGTACTTTGAGTTCTTCTCAGTTCTTCTGTTTGCTAAGTTACTTGGTTACTGCAATGTGCTTGTCTTCAGCATACCTTGACATTCTCATAATGGCAGCTTAGCGTCACTTGGATGTGTGAGATAAGGATATTCTGATACATAATTGTAGTCTACCATGTGTTAATGGGAGTGCCCTTAGAGTCATAGCCACTTGTGCCTTGAATGTCACTTATACTTAAGTTCATGTTTTTGATTATTCTTTGGTGGATGTGAGTTACTTTAATTTCTTAAGCCTAGATCCAGCATTTTTAATTGCAACATAAATAACATTTTCTGATTGTATCAGCTCTTGGATGAAGACTTTGAGAACACCAAGTTTTGTGGTCAATAGGTTAGCACAAGGAAGAAAGAATTTCTCCTCTTCGTGGGAGTTAGGCACTCAGTATAATGAGAGAAGTCAAGTGATTGCTTGTTAAATGTCCATTGTGACAAGTACTTTCCGCTGTGTGTCAATCAGCTGTGAAACTTCTGCAATGTGGTTTAAGTGCTGATTCAAAAGTGATAATGTTTTTGACATCCACTCAAGAGAAATCCATTGAATTTGGCAGTGGGTGGTGTGCAGTGTTACCATTTTGTAGGCAGTAGTGTTTCTCAATAGAAGTGTATTACTGTCTTCCTCAGTAGCTGTTAATTTGGGACACAGTGTAATGTGACTCAGTGCTGAGCATCTCTAAAGCTGGTTTCAGAGCATCAGCTCAGTTTCCTGCCAGGGCTCTGACCAAGTACATAGATCAGTCCTACCACTCAGTCTACCAGCTGGATTCAAAGTCTTGGTTCTGCTAGTTGGTTCCAAGGCCAGCTGGATTCCTTTTCTATCTCCTAGAGTATTTGACTTCTTGAACTGTGAGGTAGCCAGGATGCTCATCCATTTCAGAAAGCTGGTGTCTTTGTGCTTTGCGCAGTTTGCGTCATACAGCTGGATAAGCTGTACAGCAAGGTACTGAGGACTGGTTGGACTGCAGGCAACTGTATAATGGAGCCCTGTCTAGATGGGGTTTCACCTAAGTGTACGATCCACAGAAAAACTTGGCAAAAGCATTTAATCTTCTTGATTTGTTTCTCTTTGATGAATTGGCACTTTCTGGTGGAGCACTAGTGTTCTGTGGGAAAACTTCCAAATGCTGCTGCTTGCAGAGTGCAACTTCTTCAACTTGAGTAAGACTGCATGCTGTTAGAACAGCTAATTGTTCCCAGCACTATAACTAGAATAGCTAAACATGACCTTTTCTCTGCAAAGTTTGGCATTGTCTGCTAAAACTTTCTTTTTGTTATAGCGAATTGTAGCATGATCCTGATCTCTTGATTTTAAAAACGAAAGAAAAAATGGTGGTGAAAAATGCTTCCCTGAGAAGCAGTACAAACTGTCATCATTCCTATCTGACATACAGCACAGTCCTTAACATGAGCGGAGTTAATGTCAAGCTTTCTGCTGGTATCTCAAAGATTAGCATCTCAGGTGTTGTTTTTGATGCTATGCCTACACTTTATGCTAAGCTGGTTTACAAACTATTACTGTTCTTTAACTTCCCAACAGACAAACAGTATGTGCTTTACGAGGAAAACATCCTGTGTCAGACGACGCTTCCGAGAATTTGTTTGGCTTCGGCAGAGGCTTCAGAGCAATGCTGTGCTCATGTGAGCAACTTTTTATGACTGGTTTGTTTCGTTAAATATCTATTTAATAATCTATCGGTAATGTAGTGAAGGGACTCTGTGATTAAAGGAGCATTGTTTCCTCTTAGTTCTGAGAAATGTAAAAATCAGAGCTGGAAAGTGTCCTGCCTTTCTTACTACTACAATTTATTTATACTGATAGCCTTTGTTTGGTGAGCCCCAGCCTAATTTCTAACAGATCTGAGCTGTTTCCTTTTGCTGCATAGAGGTAGTGGGAAACAGCTGATGTGCTCAGTGCAGACTGCTAGGCCATGCTGAACTTGAGGCTGTTCTGCTTAAACTAGCTGGTAAAGCGGCTGGTGAGCTTCTAGGATGTGCATGGTAGAACCTAAGAACATAGGGGGTCTAGGCAGGTGTACATGCAGTCTTATCAACTGGACCAGGAGAATCTGAGTTATTCCTCCTTTTGAGGTATGTCAGAAGCCCTCTGGTTTCTCAGCTCTGTGTTGTCAAATTCAGTTTAATGAGGCTTCTGGAATATGACTCATGATTTTCAAAAATAATAATAATAATAAAATGTGATCGGCATTTGCTTGTATCATTTCTCTTCCTTGCTTCAGGCTTGGTTTTAACTCTTCATTTGCTTGTTCTTTATAAAGACAGTTACCCGAACTGCCATCTAAAACTCCCTTTTTCAATATGAACAATCCCCATCACGTGGACCATCGTCGGCGGGGTCTGCAGGAGTTCCTGGAGAAGTAAGTGCATCTTGTCTTAGTGAGGTCGGCTTTTTTTTATGATGTCATCAACTTGGATTGAGCACAGCTCATCTCTAACATCATCTCTGGTACCTGAGAGCCACCTTGTGGCCGTCTGTACATGCTGCATATTTTGCTTTATTTGCACGAAGTCATATTTCATGTACATGACTTCAGCTGTACTGGCTGTCAGAAAATTTCAGCTTGGGGTCTTCTGTTGCGTTTCGCTGACTGATACATAGTAACGGTTTTGTATTTACATTGCTTTGTGATTTGTTACTAAGGTTGAAAAATATTTCATGGCGACGTCTACTTATGACTTCCAAGAATAAGCTAGATATTCTTCATAGAAAGAAACAGACCTCTTTCCATCTCTGTATTCATGGAATATCAGTGTCTCTGTAATGAATTCTGGGGCCTGTACCACTGAGAGCTTGGGAAAATTCAGTAGTGAGTTCTTCTAATGTGGATTCTACCTATAACGCCAATTACTGTGTTTACTACTGCCAACATAAACAAGCTGTAGCAGCTGTGATAATTTTCACTACAGCTGCAGTCTGTATACAATCATTCAGCTGTGTGGTTATGTAAAAGATTTACATAGATGAACATAGCTAGACTGTGACCTGAGTTACAGGGGAGCACTGTATTAGTTCCAGCAGTGCATTGCTCAGTAATGCTGCTATAAAGCCCTTCACCATCTGCAGTGGCAGAGACCTCATTGCTGTAATTTTTTGCTTTCTCTGCCATTATCCTATATCTTGCCACTGCTGTTATGTGTGCAGACCTGTTTGGTGTTGCTATGGCAGAACTGTGAATGACTTCGGATGCTGCGTTTAGCCTCTGTTCGGATTAAGAGCATAGCAAACCTGAGAACAGGGACATTAATCTTCTATTGTTATTAACGTTTCTGTGAGGCAGAGCTGCAAAACCAAAGGAAGAAAAATCATTTAAGAAGACCTTAAAGCCTTATGGTCAGGAGGCAGAGGAATGCAGGACCCACTGTTTTTCCAGTCAGTCTGTTACAATTATAGGTTTCCATAGCAGACTGTAAATGCTTGCTTCTGAAGTGTATGCATTAAGCTGAACAACTGAAGGTGGGGGGAGAGCTAGCCTTTGCAGAGGCTGGAGGAATATTTCCATGTACAGTTGTATTCAGGATCCGTAGCTGGAAGGGTGGTCAGTGAATACTGTTGATGGCATATAAGATGAGGAAAGGAAAGCAGAAAAGGATATGTATTTTCTTGCCCTCAGGAGAGAAAGACACTGAAATATTGCCTCTAGAAGCACGGTCACTAATATCGATGGTCAGCTGAAGAGTACAGTAGTCCAGCCCCTGTGTCTGAGCAATTCTACCTTAGCTGTGCCTCCTCATGGAGTGGTGAATATTTTAAATCACTCTTACATTAAAATAATGTTACCAGGTTGGCCTCTGCACTAAGGTATGTTATCTCAGCATCATAAATAATGACAACCACTGCCTGTACTTCAGGAGGCACAACACAGACGTAGGTTATCTTAAAACATCATCACATTCTGATTTTGTGGACGCCTGTTTTGACAGGGTACTGACAGGAGAAAACGATGGCTTGTTGAGCATTTTGCCTTACTGCTCTTAGCTCAGGAGTGAGGAAAGACGCATCTCTGTTGCAAGGAAATGATTTAAACGTTTCAACTTAGGTGCCGTTTAGAAAGGTGTCAGCTTTCCCTCAGCCCTTGGGGCTATCTGGAAGGAATTTGCAGAGATACAGTTGTGTCGTGACGAATTGACTTGGCAAATTGCGTGCTGTAGCATTGCCCTCTGCTGGCTGGCATGTTAGAAGTACTGCTATTTATAGTAGGGATCTTTTTATTGGCTCGTCCATATTTCCGTGATTCTTCTTTCTTTCTGTCTAAATAAGTCCAGAGAAAAGGACGTATTAGTTCTTATACTTGAAGAGCATCTGGGGGACTCATTGACTGGTATGTTGTCTTTAAGTCTTGTGTGTGACCATTGCTGGTTTTGGACTGCTCCAGCTAATGCCACTGAGAGCACTCCAATTCATCTGTCTTAATATATTGGTGATTTACATATAGTTTGTTTATACAGCTGATTTTTCTCTGTGGGAAGAAATCTGTGCCACCTGTGTGCACCTGTTGAGGTATAGGGTTATAGATTAACCAATTTCAAATACCCACGTGTAATGCAAGAATCCAACCTAAATCCAGTATGCTGTGAGCTTATTGGGTTGAAGCCATATCCAGCAATGGAGTTCAGGGTTGTAAGAATTTCTGTGGCTGTGGCCCTGTAGCCATTGCTCTGTGTGAAAAGCTGCTGTAGCTCCTGCCAGGACAGCAGCCATGTGCCAATGTAAGGGTTCTGCTGCTGGAGGCAGCACCCTGGGAGAGCACTGTAGCATCACATCTTTGTCACCTGCTGTAAAATGCCTTTGTTCTTCTTCACATGTCACTCTACGCAGCTAGTTAGCATGGCGAGGTGCTTAGAAAGGACCTCTATGTAGCTTCTTCCTTTATAATGTGCCAATAGCTGAAAACTAAATCTGAGCAGTAGAGTTTGGCAAAGTCTGAAAGCGTTTCCTATTTTGATTTGGCTTTCCCACACCAGAATGGGGTAAGACCTGCTTTTCTTATAGGTTATTATCTCTGAATGATGATGAGCTGTAAGGCTTACTTCTTGCCTGGGCATAATTTAATATTTCAAAAGTCCATTTGCATTAACGGAAGCCAGCCAGTCCATTTTCAATTACAAATTACTCTGCAAGAATAAAGAAGATTACATTGGTGTTTTTTTAATTTCTTGGTAGGTATCCTCATGCGTTTGAGGATGTCTGTAGGTAGATTCACTGGGAAAGCTTATTCTTAAATTAGAAGTCAAAATTAAAGCACTGCCTTATAGTAGTAGATTCTACAAGATCCCTTTTGCTTTCATCCCTGAGTAGCTGAATAATTGTAACTCTGGGATTCAGACTGCCTTCTTTCACACAAGCGTGAGCTGGCACAGAGGTAGAGGACACTTTCCTGAAGAGGTCCGCACAGGCTGACATGTGTGGGAAGTGGGGAGCTAGCTCTGAAGAGGATGGATCCCAGCCTGACAGGACCTTCATGGCTGCTTGGTCAGCACCGAACAGCAGGAGCGTATCAGCCAAGGGCAGGTAGGGTTTCCTCCTGTGAGTAGTGGCTGCCTCTTTCCAGTGGAGCTGTTCTGAGCAAAGCATTGAAGCTTTTTCCTATCTGGTGAGGGAAGCAAACCCACTGAAGTGAATAATGCCTAGCAGGCATGCTAATTCTTAAACGTATTCGTTATCAGATCCTAAACAGTTGCTTCACAGTTGCTCGCTATCAGTAACATTTCCTCTGTTACAAAAAAAATGAATGAGCAGACACAGTAGGCTCTTTAAAAGGAGGAAATGGAGCTTTGTTTACTGCAGGCTGAGCAGCCTGTGCTCGCTGCGAGAGGCCAAGCGGATGTTCAATAGAGGGCACCACAGTCCAGGCTGTGATCTGTTGTCTCTCAAGTTTTATTTTCTCCTTTCTCTCGTGATATGATGTAAATGGGCAGAGTAAATTTGTTGAAAACAAAATCGGAGTGTTAACCTTCCACACATATACGAGCGTGCATCTGTCATTGTATTAGGTTACAGTAGATACAGGAAATCTTTAGTTAGGATTAAGTTGTACTGTTCGGCCATATGTTGTTCTCCTCCAGCAGAACAGTGTATAATATACCTAATAAAATCATGTTGAAGAAAACCAGATTTTGGACCTTGTCCAAATAAGACAAAGCACATGTTTTGTCTTTACTAAATGTTCTTGCTGTAATGTGGGGAAGGAGAAATACTCCTCATATACTACCCAGCGTTTCCTCAAATATGACATTACTTTTGGTTGTAAAGTCATATTTTCCACCCCTTTTCTTTAAGGGTCCAGAGATCACGAGCACTTACTGAAAGCTTACAAACAGAGATTCACATGGCCACGAATAAAAAATGATTTTATTATCTCTAATTCAAATGTAGAGCCTTCTCCTGCAGCCCCCTTAATCACATAAGCAGTCATTATGCATCTGAGCAATCTGGCTGAGAGGAGTGAGATCTCTGACAAGTAATGACTGCTGATGTGATAAAGACTTGCAGGATTTAGCCTTTCATTGTTATTCTAGGCATGCACAGAAAGTCTGTTGTTCTCTTAAATGCGTCCAGTGAGTTTATAGGAATTATCATTGTGAGCCCCATGACTCTGACATTAGCACAACTGCGGACAAAGCTGATTTACACCACTGCAACTGCAGCTTTGCGTTGACACCTGTAGTCTTAAAAATGCTGGAGGAACACCGCCAGTGCACCGGGTTGGATTCAAACGGTGTGAATGCTTAGCCTGTGCTATGGCATTAATATTATATATGAGTATTAATATTAGGACATTATCTTTTCTCTTGCTTTTATGTTTTTTTTCTTTTATGTTTCCTGCTTCTTATGCTGTGCTGTGAGATTTTGACCTTGCAGTCCGTGGAGCCCAGTATGTATTTCAGGGGTGCAGCACCTTGCACAGTGAGTCCTCAGCTCGGTGAGGGCCTAGGGGGTGGCTGCTCTGCCAGCCCTCGGTGCCGCTCTGACACCTGGCCACGAGTGTGTGGTTATTTCCTTGGCACAGGATTTCCAACAGGAAAACGCAGTGCTTACGGAGGGAGCAGAAATTATTTTTCACTTTGATTGCTAGAAGGATGCAATTAAAAAGCGATCTAACCTGTTGGATCAGATGGGGGGGGGGGGAAGGAAGAAAGGGGGTAGGGGCAAAGGCAGAGTTATTTTTTAATTAAAAGAAAGGAGAAACGTTTCAAGAGGACGACTGGGTGAAAGGTGTGCCTGTTTGCATTTGTTCTAACTGCTTCGCAAAATGCATTGTGCGTTTGACGTCTACCCCCGCCCCCAAACGTATGCGTGTTATTTAGCTTAACCTACGTCTTTCCCGTTCCTTCCCCTTGCTTTCTCTTCCATCTTTTCGGCTCCAGATGGCGCTGTGAAGCAGAAAAGAAAACCCCTGCGAAATAATGAGTCCGATGTAAAGTAAAATTGGAAATTGAATTATAGCAGCAAAGGAGGGGAGGGGAAAAAAAGGACAGTAGCCTTGAGGTCCCGATCACTCTGTACTCTTATGGCTTTTGTTTGCTGTTCCATGCGTTGGGTTACTGCTGAGTTAATAACGGCGCTTTCGCAGTTCAAGGCTTAGCAGAATTGTACTGGACGTGAAATAAAGCTAAAATGAATTTGTGTCCAATATCATTGACATTAGCGCTCATTGCTCCTCTGGTGTAATGCCTCAAACCATCTAAAATCAATTTTAGAGATTAGCCATTATTTTATAAAGAAAATAAAATAAATTCCGAGCAGCAACCGAGCTGTGAGCGTGGCGTAATGGCACCAGCAGTTGGTTACTGGTGTTTTCACTGGGTGGCAGGGAAACTTTGGAAGGTAGAGGAAGAAGAAAAGCAGTGAAACTAAATGCCATGGGCAGAATTTAATCTCTTGGCTTTTGCTGTGTTACTTTGTATTAGACACGCCAACGCTTAGAATTGCAGAAATGTGCATCCCCTCCTTTGTGCTCACAAGCCTGGGAAAACGGGCAGCTCTCCTTCCTCGAGTGGTGAGCTCTGCGACGTTCTTTTTATACTTTAACACTCTTTTTTTCCCCCCTTCTCTGTTAAGAGGAGGAAAAGAGGGAGGAGAAAATCGACTCCCCTGAGCGCACAAACCATAAACGTGGATTTACTGTGTAGAACGGTATATTTTTTTTTCTCTTGCATTTTCTGTCGCTATGTTTGTCGCCTTTTTGGACCGTATGTTTATCACGAATTGAGGCTGAAATCCTCTGTTAGCGTCCACTGAACGATGACTTTTCAAAGCATTCATGAGGCTGTTGCTGTCAAGGTGTGTAGACTTGTAAATTCTGTCATTTGGGTCGACTTACAGGGCATTTGCTTGCTTCTTTATGAGCACTAAGAAGCTTTTCAGTGTGTTAATACACTGCATGCATTGGCTTTACAGATACGTACTCTGTTTGCTATGTTTATTTTTCATTAGTGTTGTGAGAATTTATATGAGGTTAAGAAGACAACGTAGGCATGAAAATGTGTTTGAGTTTCAGTGAAGTCTGTTTCTTCTTAGACGGAGTTTTATGTGCACCTGGTAGGTCACTGGGCTCACCGGAGGCATTTCCTCACTGGAAGAAGTCAAAGTTTGAATTATTTGGTTGAGAATGCGTGTGTGTTTGCCCAGGCAATGGAAATATGTGCAACACAAATATCCTGCGTTTTCAGTTAGGCAACTCTTATTGTTTATTTGGACTTTCCAGAGTTGTAGAGGCTCAGGTAAAACCAGGCATATTCTATCATGTTAATTAAACGTTGTTGTAATGTTGGCTACTTTAGGGCACAGATTTCAGAACGTGTTTGTATTTTAAAACATTACAGTCCAAGCACTTCATTAGCCTTATTTGATAGAAGGAACTGATCAGTTATGCATTTAATTTTCATCAGGAGTACCTATCAAATGCACTGTGTCTTACTGCTTTTACTACGTCTAGCATTAATGTCACTTCTTATCTTCTACTGCGTAGTAATTATTTTGGGGGGGCAACTGCCTTAACCTAAGTGGGTAGAAATAGGTAAATAATGACTCCTAATAGTTTGGGTTTCTCTAAAGATATTTAAGTAAGTTTTATGGAGCGCTGTTGGGCATGGCCTTAGTAATGAATTTACTCACGCGGGTAGGAAAAGCTGCATGTGCGTCTAACAAAAAGGTCTCTTGTTACACCTTCTAGGGTATACAAACAGAATAACTCCTCCTGCAGCTAAATGCTGCAGCAAAACTGCAATATATATTTTTCAAAATAGTGGTGGTGATCTGCAATTTTAAGTCCTTGCAGAAGTCCCTCTACGATGTTCTGCGTTATTGGAACGTATTACACTTTCCTTACTCCGTACTGTATGAATGCAAATGCTCTGTGCTAAAAGTATTTGAAGATTTAACTAGAAATATCTGTAAACCAAATGAAAATGGGCTTCCAAAAAGCTGGTATGAAATTGCACGAAAGGTTCTCTGAAAACTGTTTAGAGGTACACTTAAATCTGTGCTCAGTAGCAGCGTTTTCACTCCTGCTTAGATGTATGCACATAAACAAGTTCTGGCTAACGCTGGCTCTGTTGTTTACAGGGATTTCAAAGTTCTGACTCTGCATGTTTCTCAAGTTCTCTGTCCCTGTACACACTTCTTTGCCCAACCAAAGACGCTGGTGACTTGCAATTTTCAGAGCTCAGCTATTTAAAAACAGCTATCAAAACAGACCAAATTTTCTTAAGAGTCTCCGACTGCCTAAAAATCATCAATTAATCCACGTGGTAATAACAGATGGTTACGTGGAAGAAACGTCCTTCAAGTTATTCTTATGGCAGATGTGTTTAACTCTTAGCTTTGTGGTTTGTTTTTTTTTTTTACTCACCCAAAATTCCAAATAATGTAAAAAAGCAAATAAAGCACACCTAATCGTTTTAATAAGTTCATTACCTTCTGTAATTGTTTTAGGATTCGGAAGGAACCTTTAAAATCAGGGCCTCATCAAGAATTTGTTCGGGTGAAACACTTCAGAACGCGCGTGTATCCACGTAGAAACATTGCACTTCTCTTCTTGTTTTTAAAGGATTCTACAAAACGCGTTACTGCTCTCAGACAGCAGGCTTCACCTCTTCCTACAGACCCAGCTAAGTCCGGAAGATATGGAGGCTTGTGTCTCTGGGCAGACCAAATATTCTGTCGCTGATGCGATTCAGAAGTTTGCCTCTTTGAACAGGCGCTTTCCTATAGAAGATGAGGAGAGAAAAAAAGGAGGAAACGGTGCAGACTCTGATTCAGAGAGGTGATTTCTGTGTTTCCTTACTTTGAGATTGTATATGTATACACACGCATGCGCGTGCTTTGGTTTTTTTGTTGATGTAATACTAAGATAATGAAAAAATTAATTGACTGAGATTTTATTGAGCTGTGACAGCTCATCATAGAAGTCTTCACACACACCTCCACACTGAATTAATGAATGCAGTAGAAATTCAATTATCTGCATTCTGATTATGTGAATTTCATTTAGTCAGACTTGAATTATTCGCGTTTAAATTATCTTGCTAAAAAAAATATCCAACTGCACTCCAAATGGCTAATTAAAAGTCCAAATTTCCTGTCTCTCTTTGTGACTGGAGATAATTAAAGTTCTCCTCTGTTACTCAGGCTTTGAGTGTGTTGTGAAAACCAATTTCCTCCTTTTATTTTATTTTTTTCCCTCTCCCCTATTTCTGCAGTTCATCCTCCGGGCTTGGACACAGTGATGACAGCATTTCATGTGGATGTAAAGCAAGCCTAGCTTCTGAAGAATCGTGAAAGATCAGTCCTGTGTTCTTATCTTAAGGACAGCACGAAGTAGTTTCTCCTGTGTTTACTAGTTACGTACACCACATCAGTGCAACTTGCTAGCAACGTGCACCTAAAAGACTTATTTGTCAACACAACAGTATGTCCTTACAGAGTTTTTAAACAGACCTTGATATTATTTCTTTGATTTATTACATATGCTGACTCAGGTCTATGTGTTACCTATTGCATTTACTTCTCTGTAACTGTTATAATCTCAGCGTCGGGTTAGTCATGTTCTGCTGACTGACGTGGCTGTTAAAATATTTCCCTTAGTGAGTGCACATCTTAGAGCTGGAAAAATAAAGGCAACTTTATCCTCAGCTTTAGAGTTTGGTGTATCATATCAAACACAGTCAAAGCATCTTTTTGTAACTTGCAACAGAGAAGTTTCATCTTTAGAAGTCATTTGACATTGGTGATGAAATTACACACCCCACAAGGTATTAACTTTTTCAAGTAGCTCAGCAACATCAGCAAAACAACCTTTGTACAAACTATACGCTGCTGACAATTTGAGATATAAATATATATCTGATCTTTTTGTGATGTTTATGGAAAGCCTGTTTTTGTCATGTACAAGAACTGAAGGCCAAAATTCTTGTGTATGGTTGCTTGGAAATTGGTAATGATAATAAAAAAAGACAGAACTTATAGGGTTGCTGAGGATTCTCAGTTCCCAGGGCAATTATGGGTACTCGTTCCCAGTGAGAATCTTGGATGCAGTCCATTGAAACCAATGGCTGAATTTTCCACCATCTGCACTGGGGACAGGACTCCACCCAGCATATTTAACTTCAGGCACCTACGTGAAGATGTGAGGAGCCACGCTTTAATGTAGCAGCATAAATGTAGGCTGCCATTCCAAGGTGACAATGATCCCATAGCTGCAACGAGCAGCAGCAGCGTGAAGGAGGGCTCGAATCTTTGGGAATAAGGGGAGCTGCCGGCTCCATTGTGGCTGCAGCTAGCACATGGATACGGAGCACTTTACAAACAAAAGGCAGGCTTGGACGCAACTTTATAACCACCGATTCTTATTTTGATTAAACATCAGCACTGCTCTTTATTGTTAGTGGCAGCTGCGGAGCGTCTTGTCCTGGGCTCCGCCAAAGGAATATGTTTCGCTGTGGTGTTGTATTTATATTTGACATTTAGCTGCTATTAAAAAGAGCTGGGGGGTCCGATGGGCCCAGCAGCTTCCCAAGCCTAAAATGGTTGCGTGCGTTCTCTTTAAGAAATCCGGGGCTCCTCTCAAAGAAGGAGCCTTAATCACGTCCTGTGCGTTACAGAAACAATAGATTATTAACTGGACACCTCATAAAGGTTAGCACAGGCATGTGCGGGCACGCTTTTTTAAAGCATCCAGCTGGGAATCTGTGTAATTTTAGTAGCGTGTTTTAATAGCCTGAGGATAACATCTCTTAGGTAACTGCTCCCAGCCACTGTTTTCTGTTGATGGCAGCGCTTTCCTGAGATAAACACCCGTGCTTCTTTTTGCTTAGTCTCATTGAATTGCACAAATGGATCTCTCCGCCATCTCGGCTCGTGTGCCAGTTAGCAACAAAGCTGTTTGAATGTAAAAGTGATAGTGTTTAATTAAAGCAACAAGTTATCGCTTAAAGTAGCCTAAAAGCAGCTCTGGGTGCCACGCGGGGACGGTTCTGTTGCACAACTTTGTTTTTTGGTGCACTATTAGAAAAAATCCTTTGGGGAGCTTATTTAAAAGATGGGGAAATATAAGGCTGGAAACGGGAGCGACGTCAGGGGATGAGAGCGCTGTTTATATTTAATGAAGCATCGGATGGCTGGGTTTTCTTTTAGCTTTTTCTCATATTAGTTTTAGGATTTGTTTGGAAAGCTCGAGCCGGGCTGCCGAAACATTTCACCACCCTGCCCTGCAAACCAGCCCTCGATATTTGACAAAGTGCAGAAGCACAGAGTCTGGAGAAACCTTTGTGGCTGTTTTGTTTTCCCCTTCCAGGAGCTGATCTGTTTGTGAGCCGCTGACTGGATTCCAAACAAAGGTGTTCCTGAAGCGAATACCAGTTTTCTATCAGCTCCGTTCTTATCTCGCTGTTTCCCTTTGTCAGACTGCTCAAAAGTTGGAATTCTACAGCAGCTCTTTCTTCCGATTGGACAGAAATGTGTTTAAATATTTATCTTCCCACTGTTGGCTGTGTTGGTTGTACTACCGCATCTTTATTATTATTAAAGAGGAAGGAAAACTACTCTTATGTCCCAGTATTTATTTTGCGTATCAACCATATGAAAATGCACGTGAATGCCTTACAGCGCTTTAATTGAGAGCGTGGAAGCGTTTAGTTATATTTAACTCACACTGAAATGTATTAAAAGAAAATCGGTGCCTTTTGCAACCTGAGCAACGTGGGGGTTTCCAGCAGGGTCGTACATTTTGCTTTTACAAGAGCAGCCCTGGAATTTGGAGCGTTATTGCTTCGTTTTGAGCCACACCATTTCCTGCTGGTCTTTCAAACAGGGTAATGCTGAGTTTGTTACGCATCTAATTACTATGGCCTATTGCAAGTAATGGCAATAGTTCGGTGCTCAAGTAATGGCACCCCAACGCTGCACTTTAGCTTTCGCTTACAACGCTACGTCCCCATTTTATATAATGGTTTTCAATTAATTAAACCCTTTTATCCTGTGTTTAAACCTACCACTGAGGCTTCCTCTTTTGTTTTCTGTCAGCGCCCCATTTGCTTTAACTTGCCCTGTATAATTTCAACTGCTTTTGCAATGCGTACGTACACCATTATGTTTGCTTTTCTTTTCTTTCTGGTCCCTTTCTCCCCCTTTTCTTTTCATAGAAGTGAAGAGGAAATGGCTCCAGCCATACAGGCTGTTGAATGACACAGTGTGCACTTCCAGGACATTGTGAGCAACCTGTTACTGTGCCACTGGAACACGCTTAACAAGAAAGATGAGAGAAAAAGACATCTTTTGGACAGCAAATCTTCATGACAAGAGCAGGGCGCTTCTGTAACCACCCCTTTCATTCCCCCCCCCCCCACCCCAACACACACACTCTGCCTGCAACACCCCATGAGGTTATTTTAAATACGTTGCAATGTTTCCTGGAATCCCATTGAAACGCTGTGGCTGTGCAGTATCGGCGACTGTCACTCAAAGCGTAGGATGTGGTTTGGCGATGGCTGATGGCACAGAGCTGCGTGTTTCTCTCTGCGCCTTTTGCAGGGCTGCGTTTTGCCCCAGCCCCAAAATACAAGCAGTATTTCTGTTCGGGAAAGGCCCACATGGCAGTCATAGCACCACAGAAAGGGTCGGGGTGGGAGGGATGTAGCGATCATTACGGTGCAGTAGCGTTGTGCTGCAATGCTGCTTTGCCTTCTGCAACAACGCTTTACCTGCCCGCCGCGCCGCGGGGCCGCGCACGCGTGTGCCCGCGCCCCCGCCTGCTGGAGGCGCGCGGCCGCCATGCGGTTACCCGTGGCAACCGCAGCCCGTGGCAACGGAGCGGGGAGAGAGGAGGGAGGGCTCCGCGCGGGCACAAAGGGGGCGGTGGCTCCGCGCCCCCCGCCCTGCAGAGGGGGCGCCCCTCCGCGCCGCCAGGGGGCGCTGCGGTGCAGCGAGAGGCGCTGGGCGGGCGGCGCCCTCGCGGTGACTGCGCGGCTGCGCGGGGCTGCGGCGCTTTTAGCGCTTATGTGCCTGCGCAAACGGCGGGGTATCGCGGCTTTGTGCCCTTGGCAGCCCTGCCAGCAGGGCAAAGCAAAGCAAAGCAAAATATTCCTTTGTTTTGGTTTATTTTACTTTATCTTGCTTGATTGGGCTCCCTGGCAGGGCCTTCCCGCGCTCCCCATGATGTAAGCCGTGGTGCCTGGGAGCATCGGGCAGGATTTATGTAATTAATTGACCAGTCTTAACCTGTTATCGTGATGTAAGGAATTTGGAACTCATTAATTTGGGCCCTGACAGATTTCATATTAGAGCTGGCAAATATGGATTGAGCCTCTTACTCTGGTAGCAGCTGGAATTTCCGTGACAGTGAGGATTAGTGAAGAAGACCTATTGCCGGAGTCAGGCTGCCTCTTTGTAATCAGCAGCCCCTGCTCCACATAGACGGGGTGATGGGGAGGGGGAAAAATAAATAGCAAAAGGGAAAAAAAATAACCCAAAAGAATAGAGGGAGATGTGCTCGTGTAGGGAGCAGAGCAAGGAGGAGTGCAGGCCGGATGGCAGCCGGAGATGTTCAGGGGCCGTAGTGGTGAATGATGGTTCAAATGTGTCTGTGTCCTCTGGACAGCCCCATCCCAGCCCGGTGGTCCCCTCCTGTTGTTGCCGCCCTCAATCTGGGGATCTTGTTGCTGTCGAACACGTATTGTGGGTGCCCGTTCTGTCCCTATCAGCAGGTAACGCTCTGGATCACAGCTTTAAGCCAATGGGTTTAGCGCAAACCAAATCCGGACCCACAGAGCACAGCTTCACTACCCTCCTTCATAGAGCATCCTTTGTCTGACCGCCTCACCCGGCTCGAGGAGCTCATGCTTCCCTGTAAGCAGGGAAGAATTCACCTCTTGATAAAATGTCAGCCAAGCACAACTAATTCCCTTGTTCATTTAAAGGTGCCACACGTGCCTGACCTTACCATTACTTTAAAAACAAACAAACACACTCAAAATGAAGCATCTCATAGTGTAGTAGGCTATTGTGATTACAGGTATTTGCACTTCCTCTGATTCTTTCCATGGGTATATTTAAAATATGCCGGAGTGGTCATTACTTGCAAGTGTTACCTTTGATTTTGGATGCTTGCAGAATTAGTCTTTACTCTAGCCAAGCGTTAGGAACACTGAATCTGTTTTATTTCCTATGCGAGCAATGCTCACTTGCTGTGAAACTGGGCTTCAATTCAATTGCTGGGAATTTTGAGGCCTTAGCATGGGACAGGATTTCTCCCATAGAATACATTGTTCCTACATTCCAACTCATATCTGTATTTGCTTCCTGTGTTGATTTGAAGACTGTTCTGTGGTGAGATCCAAGTACCGAAGTAGGAGGAGCTATTCTATCCTCATGGACTGATCTTCACCAAGGGAAGCTACTTTTCAAGGCATGTCATTGCTTCAAGGCATACTCTGAAGGAGCTCATAACTCCCCTACACATCTCCCATGGGAAAGCTGTTCCTGCAGCTGGAAGTGGACATGCATGTTCCCCTTGGGACAGTGGCATTTGGTCCCAAAGAAGTACCTCGATGAAAGAGTAAGCTTTACATGGCAGAAGGATGGTTTCCTATCATATGGCCAAATAGAGCATTATATGTTCTGCTTATGTGAATCTTCTCTGTTATTCTCCACATCAGAAGACCCACAGCCCTTGCTGTTTTAATGACTGAAGATGCTGGGAGGGTCCATCAAAAGAATGCGAACTTAATTGCACATAACAGAAACTTTGGAAGTGAGTTTGGCTCTGGATGGCTGGAAGTCAAAGTAACCCCTTGGCATCAGTGCCTGCACATCACCGGCTGGATATAGGAAGTCCATAATTCTTCTGTGTTTATGATAAAGCTTTCCTGCTCAGAGCTTCAAAGCCCTCTGCAATGAGGGATTAATTCAGCCTCACATGCAGTAAACAGGATCTGCTCTTTTACAGGGGGGAAACGGAGGCACAGCTAGGCACAAGGACATCTGGGGCCTGATGCAGGCCAGGGGAGAGCTGGGACTTTCCCCTGTTCAGTGCCAAGTGCCTCCAAAAAGCCCTGCTATCGGCACAAGGACTTTGTGAGAGGGAGCAGAGGGGTCTCACTTTTTGATGTGTGACTTGAATCACCTGAAAGGGATTGGCTTCTCTCTGTACTCCAGCATTGGGAAACCAAGCTCCCCCAGGCATCTGTCGAGTCTGAAAATTTGGGCCTAATTATCCTTCGGTCTGTGGCATTCGGAGCAGAGATTCATGCCTATTTTGGAAAAGAAAAGGAGGTTACTCACACCTCTTGCTAATTAAAAACCAGAGGTGAGGAGAGATGGGTAATTAGGTTACCTTGTTTGTGCCGGTTAAATAAGCGGCACGGGCAGAATTTGCTCGGAGGGACCCTTGCAGCAGTGCTGTGCTCTTGTTAATCTCGGTGCTATGGTTGGAACCAAACAGGAGAAAGCAGGGCTGGTGTTGACAGAGCACTACAGGACAGGGCCTTGTTCTGTGCCTGGAGTTCTACAGCACTTTCCTCCCACCCTGCTGCTCCCTAATCGCAGTGCTTCCTACGTGGCCTTTATCAGTGCAGACCACTGCCTGTAAATAGGAGAAATCCTGTTGCAAAAGCCCTGAGCACAATGTTATCTTTCCTCTTTCCCACAGAAGAGACACGCTAGGAAATGCCTTGCTTCAGTTTGTCCCTCCTTGTTCCTGGATGATGTTGGAGCCATTGTAAGGAGTGAGGCTCACGTTTCCTCCCGAAGATGGCAGATGCTCTGATGGGTGGGATTGTTGGCTGGGTGTGCACTGACATGTGGCATCCTGCTGGGTTCTTGGGCCAACTCAGGGCTTGTGAGCCCACAAAGCCTCTTGTTGGTCTGGGAACTGAGCACTTGGTATTTCCCTACATGAAACTCAAGAACATGCAGGCCTGGCTGCTGAAGTTGGAGAAAAATGACTTGTGCAGCCAATGGCTTTTCCCTGGGAAATGATACTGAGAGGCACCTCGCAGAGGGACGTGTTAATACAGTGCACATGCGGCAGCTTACAGAAAGCCAAAGGCTTTCCCTCCTCCCAAGTGATGCACACTGCAGGATGCCTTCTGCGGGGTCATCACCCTCTGGCTTCTGTGGGATGCTCCATGCTGTGGGAGCAACACAGCAGCAGCTTGGGCACGGCTGGCTCTCCTCCCTGCTGCTCCTGGAGCCCTGATCCTCCCTTGGCTGTCAGCTGCCACCTGCTGCTGCAGCACAGGGGGACATTAACCAGAAGGTTCCTACAGAACCCTTGGCAGACAGACACAGACAGCACTCCTGCTGTCATCCGGTCACGTTGTCCACGTGCCACCCATGTGCTGCTGATACACCTCTCTGCTGCTGCAGCTTGTGCTGTGGGATCTAAGTCCATGAGTGAACATCTTTATTTCAGGTATGGAACAAGGAACTGACTGATTTCCCTGTGCCTAGCAGCCAGCTGCTTGCAGTTGAAGCAGCAGTCTTCTTGATGATCAGGTCAGCTCTGTGTTTTCTTTCCACATTTGTTCCTGTACCACATCACATAAGGAAAAAGCACCTCTATAACCCTATTTCCATCTCGGATCATGGTGACCAGGAGAGCAGAACCACACCGTGCCCGCGCACAGCCAGGTTTTGTTCTGTTCTGTTTTCAGATTGAAGCCGAGATACTGACGTACGTGAGTTGGCCCATTCTGAATCTTTGTCATCTCAGACAGCCCTGCTTATTGCCAGCTCATTTCACAGAGATCTATCTCAAATCAACTCATAAATTATTAATAGTACATGTGTAGGTCAGGGCGGCGCTAACCCTGACAATCACACCCTAATATTCTCTCTTTAGCAACAGAAATAAGAAAGGAGATGCAAACGATCAATATGAAGCAGCCGAGGGACGACTCATGCAGATATGCTGTGTGCACTTAGTTAGGAAAAAAAAAAGCACCGCAGCCCCCCCCCAAAGATTTGGCACAACCTGTCAAACCAGCATTAATCTTTGCATGGTGAATAATGTGGCAATCTGGGAGTTTTTAACAGCTTTAAAATGATAAAGTTGTGGGACGCCATAGCCGAAAGTAAATCTCAAATTGGAGAATACTTTGGATCAAATGGAGATATTGAGTAATGCGTGTGAAACTATTTAAACATCAATTGCAGTCGCACAGCAAGCGAGGAGGGCTTGTGGCTGGGAGCAGCTTTGTGCCACAAATAATTCACACAAAGATTTAATTATAACTCAGGGCTGGAGCAATTCCGAGAAGGGGCCCGGCCCTGTGGTGTGCAAGAGGCAGGAATTGGCCAACACCTCCCACTGGCACTGGATTGGGGCTGGGGATGCTATGCAGGGCTAGGCTTAGCTGGCGCTGCCTGGAAATTTAGGGTGAATTGAGGTTTTTAGGCTGACAAACCAAAGTGGTTGTGTATAGGGAATAGCGGGAAGGTTGCTGTTCTGCCTGAAGTCGGCACCAATTTGCTGCTGGCTGTCATGGGGACAAGATCAGACTTTGCGTGTGAAGTCACCTCCCTTGGAGGTTGCCTGACGAACGCTAAAGCAAAACGTTTCATTTAGAAGCTGTCATAAAGGAATTACTCACCTTTTATGCTTATTAAATTTGCTGTGTGCTTTCCTGTAAAGGGACCGGAGAGCAGCCGGACATTTTAATTTTCACTCCCTGCAAAATAAAGATGACAGTCAAGAACTTTGCCTGTTTTTACATCTTCTAATGAAAGCAGTTCATTCTGTTTTTATTGAAAGGAAAATAAAATGTGTTTGTTTCCCCAGATTTTAGGAGAATTAGCATGTATCCGATTGTTAATATTTGATCCTTCTTTAATTATTTATGGTATCAAGGAATGAATCTGTCAAGTAAATAATGAAATGCGTACATGCAGCATATGTAATTAGGTTAGGTGCATAAATCCAAAGTGTTCACTTTATAGTTGTCAGAGCAAAATTTATTAATAATGAGAAATGCTAAGTGAAGAAAATCCCTAACAGTGCTCATTAGTGTAGGTTAGAGCAGTTGCTGAGGAGGAAAGCTACCACTGTGCTCTGTGTTTTGTCACCTGAGGACGTTAGCAGGCTCACAGCCTTCTCAAAACACATCTCTATACCACACATGTGTAGTACAGAGCTTCTCCCCTTTGGGTCTGGGTGCTGCAGGAATCAAACCATAGCTTGGCAGCAAGCAGTGCCTCTTCATCCTTCCTGCTCCTTGAATTGTTTCTGCTTTCTGCAGATTATGGCAAAATTGGTCGTCGTTAATAAAAAAACAAAGCAAAATTAATCTGTGAATTGGTGCCTCTTGGGGTGAGAGGAAGATGTGTGAGGCAGATAAAACACCTGTTTGAGATGGAGAACTGCCATTGCGGGACCATGAAGAGCACTTCTCAATCCCTAAAGGTATTTTTCAGAGCTCCCGCTCTGAAGGAAGATCTGATTGCTAAATGTATATTTAAAACGTATTTCAATATCATTTTGAAGCTTATCATTAGCACAAGCACTTCATGGGCTAATTCTCTATACCCAAAGACAAGCATTACCTCCAGCTCATGTTTACTGCTGGAAATGAGATATCGGATGTGAATGAGTGACTGGGGCTCCTTGCCCCATTGCAGAGATCCAAAACTGGCCCTTGAGACTCAGCCCAAGGCACAGAGGTGGATCACCCCAGGAGATGAGTGCAGAAGTCTCAGGGAGTATCGCAGAGCACATTTTGTTCGTAGAGCTCCATCTGACTGCACGGCCCTGCCATTGCCCTGTGCTGGCCAAGGGAGGAGGTGGGATGCAGGGGTGTCGGTATGCAGGGTAGGAGCCTCTCTGCTGCCTGTAGCAGTGCAAAATTAAGTGGATTGTGAAATGGAGCCACGAGAGAAAGGATGCTGACAGCCCTTCATTACACTTTGCATCACGCCGTTAGATTTTAATCACAGTGCTTCAGATCAGAATCGCAAATCCTCTTATCTGCCGTAAGAGCTTCTTTCAAGCTTAGCGTTTTTATGCCCCATGTAAGATGCAACAATATTCATCTCCGCTAGTCAAGCTTAGAAATGCATTAAACTGCCCAACCAGAAAATCGGGAACAGGCATTTAGTGATGCAAAATGGTCATTCTGCAACCTAATGCCTAGGGGACAGATCAGTCATCGCAGCCCCCTCCTGCCTGAAAGGACCAATTAGATGGCTCTGCCTATTCAACTATCAATGCAGGATTGCTCCCAACAGGATATTCCCCTGTGCTTTCCCCAGTCTAATTTTAAATTATTCAAGCGCCCAGACTTCTATTGCCTCCCTGGGGTGACCATTACACAACTGAAGGCCTCACGGTGAGGAAATGTTTCCTGATATTCTGTCACAATTTTCCTATGCTCAGCCTCATCCCATTTTACATAGTTACACATTCTTGAACAGTTCTGACTTCTTTGGTTGCCGTGCCGCTGCATAATACAAAGGCAGCTAGCCCTTCTTGCTCTATTTTTGGCATGATCCTTCCTGCTGGGCACTGAGCATTTGGAGGACATCCACATGTCTCATGGTGCTGCTCCGGAGCTGCGGTGCCCGCATCACCCAATGCCAAACAAAGCCCTGGGAGAGGAACTGCTGCCTGCGTACATCCTCTGAGGAAGGATGACAAGGGCTAAACAAAGAGGAGACGAGGAAAAAAAATCAACCTGAGGTTCTGTGTGCTGCTGTGGGAAGAGGAATTTGCTACTCACATGCGTGTTCACTAATAGTGAATAATCAGGATGAACCTCCTTGAAAGGAAAGCTCATGGCCTGCTCTATTGAGGGTTTGGTGAACAGCAAATGCTGTAGCCCAGTGGGTTGGGGCTGTCGGGGCACAAGGGTATGGCAGTGGGCTGGCAATGGGATCTGGCCACATTTTTCAGCAGCGTGCCTGTCGCTGGCATCTGGGCAGAAGGACAGAGGTCTGCTCCATCACTGTGCTCAGCAAAAAGCAGCTACACCGTGTGGCTGCTCTTCGAGTCTGAGCCAACATCACCTGCATTTTGGGTCTGGTGCCTTTGGGAGGAGTTATCCCAAGGTCATCGCGGGACCTTTCTTTCAGCTTAGCCTCAGTCAGATTTCTTTTCTGATTTTTCCCCCACACAGTGAGTGTTGTGTAGTCAAACCCTTCATCCGTTTTATCAGACAGGCAGAACTGGGAGTCTGATATCTTTTAAAAAAAGATACAGCTCTCTGATTAACTGAAGAGTAATAGCATGAAATCCTAGTCTCCAATAAGTAACATATTGATGCTTATGTCTAATTTAATCAGCATCAGGGGGGACGGGGGTGCCCATTCCTTCACCATCAGTTATGCAGCAGTTCAAGGTGATAAATCCTATCTGTGGAATGATATTCCGTCGACATTTCTATAATATTAATTAGATCACCATGTCAGGCTGTAGGAAATTTGCTTAACATTCATTAGAAATTTCGTATAGATAGATGGGCATCCCTCCCTCCCTCCGCTCCCGCTTTCTTTCTCCTGTGATTGACAGAGGAGGTCAAGCTGGAGACAGTCCCCCTCCCCTCAGAGCCTGGGGAGCCGGGTCACCGGACTCCATCACGCATGGAGCGGAGGGAGGGCTGTTCCTGGAAAAGATATCCTATGAAATGGGACAAAGGCTCATATGCCTCAGGCCCCGTTGTTGGCTCTCCCGGCCTGCAGCCAGCATGCAGGACGCGGGCGAGCGCACGCCGTGAAAGCCATTTGCATTACCCTGCAGTCATTTTTATACGTGGAGGTAATGAAGTTGTCAGCGGAGCCCTGAGTGTGGCAGAGCCTGATATTCAAATAGACCTGCCAGCGCTCCCCTCGGCTCCCCCCGTCCCTGCAGCTGATCTACCGACTCCCTGGATTACTGCTTCGCTGGCTCCCGGGCCCCTGCTGTGCTTGCACTCTTGCCCCCGTCAAGTGCTTTTGTTTCCGAGCTGGGGAGCACGCAGCTGTGGCTGCACCATGCATCTGAGCAACGAGCATCCCACCCGTGGCATGCCTCATCTGTTCTGAGTTTGCATGGAGAGCCCCCCAGAACACTGCACTAGTCCCAGGCTGGGAGCCTGGGCGGTTTGTTATGGTCAAAAGGAGGAGGACGGCTTCAGATTTAGGTAGATTTTCTATGTAGGGTGGAGGTGACAGGTTCACATCTCGTGCATGTGCTGTGCCCCTTTTCCTCAGCACTGCACAGCTGGGAGGGATGCGGAAGCCAAGCGGAGTGTGTCTCGAGCTCACTGGTGGCGAGAGGGTGTTGGCAAAGGGCATCGAAGACATACCTCATTCTCACAGAAGAAACCACAGGGTCATAAATAACAAGGCAGGTCAGACTGGCCTTCGATGATTTTTAAGTCGATTTTGGAAAGGAGAAAAATTCCCTGTGGCAAAGCTGCCTGGTAAGCAAAAGGTCTGATTCAACCCCATTAGCCTTGGAAACTAGTTTTTGCTAAATATGGGACTAGGCTGTCAGCTGGTGTTCGTTGGCTTAAACCCACTGAAGTCAATGGAATGACAGTGATTTATACCAGGCTGAAGACGGGAGGATGGGTATCTAAAAGGAGGTCTGTCTTTTTCTGCTTTCAGGAGCTGGACCTGTTCGGGGTTGCAACACCATAGGGGCAGATGACGGCTTTTTGCCTTGATGTGCAGATGTCATTATGTGGGTAGTTGTCTGCAGGTTCTCAAATGTGCACAGTGAAACTGAAGGCCACTAAAAAAAAATCATCACCTGGGTAAATATTTAGCTGCCACAATTTTCTTATTTTTGGATCCTCGACTCATTCATTATTTGCGGAAAAGGATACTTTCTGTGCTCTTATGAAAATGATCAATGATCCTTTAGCACAGAAGGCCCATGGGATTAATTTCTTTTGTAAGCAGCATGTTAAAAAGACTGGCTCAGGCATTTTTTGCAGGAGGGTCGAAAATGCACAGGTTTCCACAGCAGTTTTTTTTTGGTCTTTGTTCTTTCAATGAGATTTTGAAAGATTCCCTAGAACTCCAGCAAGCTGTGGTTTTTCGTGGCGTGATACATCTTTGTGCCATTGGAATTTGTGCCATTGGAAATGAAGAAAGTGTACTTTATGTCTACAGTGCGACAGTTAGTCTACAAGTATTTTTAGTCTACGGGGCCACTCTTAATGAACCAACCTGCAGATTAAAGGCTCCCTGAGTATAAATTGGCACGATGCACTGTGAATGATTCACAAATGGAGGAGTCCCTAAGTGTGCGTTGACTCGCTACACCATAACATCTACAGAGATTTTACAGCATCATATGCCAATGATCCATGCATTAAGGACTCCCTAAATGCACATTGACACGATAGACTGGAGCTGTTTTGGTCTAGCGTGTCAATGATCCAGGGATAATGACAGTGTCTTATGCAGATCCACTGAGACCAGAATTGTTGTGGTTCTTAATGGAAGAACCCAAACTGTCCCACTTCAGTTGTATTTGCCTTTTTTTGGTGCTATGGGAACACGGGCAGTCATCTCATCCTTCATGGAATATTGTATTCAGTGGTGCAGTTCTGTAGACTGGGTGGATCGTGTCTGTGTAGGCACACACATATATAGATAGATGTAAAAACAGTGAACATATACACTTTTACCTTTCTCCATGCAAAGTTCACACACAGCAAGACGTCACAGCAAAATGTTGTCACTGTCACCTTGGGCACCAAGAGTCAAATTGAAGAAGAGTCATTCCAGATACAGATTGGGCAGGATGGGAAGGGATGAGGAAGGAGAGGTGGGCAGGGATGAAGAGCAGGATGAGAACAAATACAGACCCAAACCATAATAATGCCTATTTACTCTGTGATTCGCTTTTCCAAAAGTGCCTCTCCAAAAGTACAGATGGGGAAGCTGGGACAAAAAGAGTTGAAATGATTTGTTAAACTCATGACCAATACACAGCTGGGACCAGAAAGCAGACTTTTGTAATACCCCACCAGCAATTATTTAACAGGTTTAAGACAAAACCATGTAGTCCTAGTTCAGTAGTCATGAAGTCTGTGAAGAGAAGACTTCAATGCCTCCAGAAACTGGTAAGAAATTAATATTTATGCTGTTTCTGCAGAAGTATGGGCATAATTTTATTGCACAGGAGTCACGCTAGACAATGGTAAGAATGGCACCTTTAATGATTTCTCTGTTTTTCTCTCATTACTTTCCACAAGAGTTCTGCTGATGTCTGTAGTAGAATTAAATTAGAGGGGGTACAGTATAAAAATGTACTGTATAAGCAGTACATAATTAAATGGGGTGAAATTGACACAGGACAGTATTCTAATCATCAACAAATGCATCTAAGGTTAGAATGAGAATGAGCAGGCTGACCAGCTGTTTACAAAGAGTAACTAAAGGATGTTTTCAGGACAAATGAACAAGTGGTATCTGTTTGAAGGGTCTTACAACATGCATTTGCTAAATCCATCTGGAAACAAAACTTTTAGAGGGAGCTTTTTAATGTTTCAGTGGGATCTGGCCACTGAAGTGTGTGGCAGAAACACCTGAAGCTGGGTCTGAAGTAACTAGAAGATGCCATGCCTAAGAACTATTGCCAAAGGAAATTAGTGGTATTTGAGCAACTCCATGTTTTTTTTCAGGCTGTGGCCATTTCCACTTCTCTCCTCACTTTTCCTGTAAGAGGGGAACCTATGGAAAGTTCACGGTAGCGGCTACTGCAACCTGCACAGCACTTGTTGTGCTGATACACTCAGAGTGTGGGACTGATGAATTTATTCATGTGTTTTTTGAGGTGGAAAATATGTTGGAGAGCTTGATTTTTTTAATAAGTAAAGATGATACTGAAAGGTTCCAGAAGAGAAGTGAGAAAGAAAACAAAATTTCAAGTACAATATTTAAACTGGGAGCCCATCAACGCCCTCAGAGCTGTCTCAGAAGACACTCATAATACTCTGAACATGCTTAATTGGAAAGAACGTCTTTGACCATGATTACGATTTAAATGAATACAATGTACATTGATAACTGATAACACTGATAACATTGTACACTGATAACCTTTGGTGAAAGGCTGTTTAAAGTTGTGATGTGTTGGCTTCTCGGGGCCACTGAAGATCATTATAAATATTTCCATTATAAAGTACTACTTTCTATAATGTTTAACTTCCTTGACTTCTGACAGTCAAGAGAAAAAGTGTGTATTAATAATACTAGAAATATGGAAATCTTTGCATAATTTTACCTTCATAGAAAGCAAAATCCCAACTCATTTCATTTTCAGAGGTAAAATAGATGCTAGTGAGATCCAAAGAAAACCCAGAAAGATCTGGGGATCACCGCTGATTCTCAAGAACTTCAACTCAATGTTGCCTTTTCTGGTTATATTCCTGGAATGACAAAATTTATGAAGTTTGCCGTTTTATTGGACGATATCACCTTATTTATAGCACACATAACACTACTTTAATCATGTTCAAAAGGACCAGTAATGTCTAATCAATTGCCATCTTTCCTAATGCATGAGGTAAGAGTTTCCCTTTCCCAGGATTTCACAAATTGATTTCCAAGAGTGATCTGCTCCGACTTCCCCATTCCTAGATGCTCCCCCTTCATGAAATTCTGACCATTCCTAATAAGAAACAGAAACAATGGCAAAAAATTCATTATGTTAATGATTCATTTCAATAAGTGAGTGCAAAACATAAAAATTGTAAGCAATTGTTCTGCAAATGTCTCTGTCTGCTGCAGAAAGTGAGCCAATAGATGGTACTTGGTGCTAAAGCAATCACAACTCCCTCAGCTGCTCCTTGGAGAACAAAGAATGGCACAGCAGGTAATGAGGACATGGACAACTTGTTTTGGGCTGCAGTTTGGAACTCAACACAGTCTGCAGAGGGCAGAAGTAAAGGGGACACTTTCTAAGGAAGTACTGGAATACGGAAGTTTACAAAAGAACTGGAAAGTGTTACAAAATGGGAAAAAATCATTGGAAATGCTCTTCACAAAATCTCTCCAAAGAAACACTTAAGTCAGACCATCTCAGCTTACTTTTCATGGTTAGGCTGGTGTTTGGGGATCCCAGACACTGAGCTGATGTCTTTGTTGCAGTTCGGTAGGAATTACTCAACCCAACTCCATGAGACAAACTGTATTTCTTTATTACTACAGAAAACATCCCAGCATGTTCCATGTGTACATACTGTGAATTCACTCATCTTGATAATTTTAAAGACTTTTACTGCTCTTACTTTCCTCCCATGAATCTTATCCCCATTTTTAATCAAGCACCATCTTTGCTCTCCTCATAAGCATATGTATCATGAAATAGAAATATAAAAATATAAATAAAACACACAAGAACAACAACAACAACAACAACAACAAAATAGCAACACATTGCAGTTTCTCACTACTGCTAGGATGAAGAGAAGCATCCCCAAGCATTAAGTTATTATTAGTTAAAACAGATCCTCAAGAGGCCTATTTTGAAGAGATAGAGTAAGAAGAACTCCAATGCCCAAGGATTCACTCTTATTAAGTTCAGTAGGGTTAGGGTTAAACACAAATACTCGTCTCTCTTTCTGTTAGGAAAGATGAAAAGCATGGTCAGTAGGAAAACATAGTTCTACATTTGCTCCCCAGGCATCTGAAATGTTCTCCTTTCTCTTTTTTTTTTTTTTTTGTTTTTGCTCCCCCCTCCTGCCCCCCCTTTTTTCCCCATCCTTTTCTTTTTCTCTTTCTTTCTTTTTCTTTTTCTTTTTCTTTTTCTTTTTCTTTTTCTTTTTCTTTTTCTTTTTCTTTTTCTTTTTCTTTTTCTTTTTCTTTTTCTTTTTCTTTTTCTTTTTCTTTTTCTTTTTCTTTTTCTTTTTCTTTTTCTTTTTCTTTTTCTTTTTCTTTTTCTTTTTCTTTTTCTTTTTCTTTTTTTTTCCTTTTTCTTTTTCTTTCTTTCTTTTTCTTTTTCTTTTTCTTTTTCTTTTTCTTTTTTTTTTCCTTTTTCCTTTTTCTTTGTCTTGCTCCTTTTTCTTGCTTTTTCTTTTTACCTTTCCCTTTCTCTTTCTCTTTCCCTTTTTCTTTCTCTCTCCCCCTCCTTTTCCTTTTCCTTTTCCTTTTCCTTTTCCTTTTCCTTTTCCTTTTCCTTTTCCTTTTCCTTTTCCTTTTCCTTTTCCTTTTCCTTTTCCTTTTCCTTTTCCTTTTCCTTTTCCTTTTCCTTTTCCTTTTCCTTTTCCCTTTCCCTTTCCCTTTTCCTCCTCTTCTTCTTTTTCTTCTTTTTCTCTCTCTTCCTTTCTCTTTTTCCTTCTCTTTCTTCTTTTCATTTTCATTTTCTTGAAAAAGAAATCCATCACTACCTCAGAAATGCTCTTTTTAGATTGTGAAGCCCACTCTTCAGCAAGAATCTGATGAAGAGAGAAGTCCTGTTTTGCTCCAGGGGACCGAATAAAGCTGAAGATGCCTTCTGCAGTTCGAGATACGCAGGAAGTTTGGTTATCCACACAAGGGTGCCTAGTGCCATTGGAGGTGTCTTTGGCCACTGGAGGGGTCTGTTCTGTTTGCCTGGGGAGAGCCATGCCCTTCTGGAGAGGCAGCTGAAGACATCAGATCCTTTGTTTGAGTAGCAGAATCACTCACATAAGAACTGTACATCCCGCTGCAGTCCTGCTTTGCATATGCGATTTATAGCTGTTTTAAGAACCGTAAATGCCTGGGCACATGCTTGAGATAAATATACCCTAAAAAATTCTACTTTTCTTCTTTTTCACACCTCCAGATTTCTGACATTTGCACTTCTAGCGTTTAATTTTGAGGTGAAGGGAACCTGGCTTCTTTATACAGATGGAAAATACACTCAACTTTTCCCTTATGAAATATCTTTCAAACATTAGCTGAATAGTTTTTGTCCATTTGACCACCTGAGTAATTACTTTAGAATGTCTTCTCCTGCATTTTTTTGCTAGCAGTCAGACCTCTGTAGTAAAATATTATGTTGAAAATATATTTTAGAAGAAAGGTATATAATCCTATTAATGGATTTCTTTAAATTCTCTATATGTGTTTTGCAATGAAATAAGCATATCCATAGCAATTTTTGAAGTTCTACTTCAGGATTTATGCACTCTTAATGGATGGAGATTATTTCTTTGTATAATATAAATATCCCAAAGATTTAATGAAGCCATAAAAACATTCATTAGACTTCTGTAATTAGAATTATAGTTCCAAAAGCTTCAGTGTGCTAAATATACCTGCAGTATTTCATTGTTTTAAGTTTTCAGTAAACAGCTTTCCTGTGGGGAAGAACTCAGAGCTGTGGGGGTGGAATTCACATCTGACTTGGTGAGAGGGCCCCCAGCATCACCTCCCCCTGAACTGAGCAGCCACCTGTGGGTCTACATTTATGGCGACCTGATCCCCCAGGCCACCTGCAGCCTGCTGAGGGTCTCTCCTCAGGAAGCTGTGGAGCTTGCCTCAATTAGATGTCACCTTCAACTTGCAACAAGGCCTGAAGACAGATTCCTTCTTTCTTGGTGTGACATTTACTTGATATCAGATCAGGGCCACAGATGTGTTTTGGAAAACCCTTGGAGGCTTTGAACAACCATGTATGTAAATGCTGGGATGGAATCTGATCCTACCCTCTCACTGGGAGTAGGGAAAGATAATAATTTTTATTAGATACTGCAAGTCAAGACATTTCTGGGTTCGTTCAGGCCATTTTATTCTCATGCAAATGTTTTGTCTGTTTTCTATGTGAAGAACAGCAGTGACATGGAGGCCAATGGTGACATCTCAGAATCCAATCAGAAAACCTGCATAAAGATGAAAGGTCTTACCAACAAGAAGTGAGCTTGCTAAACTACACCTTTGAATGAATTCGGACAAAACTGAAAAATGTTGTTGATATCAGATCCTTAGGCTGATTACTGAAGCGTTCGATTTTTCAGCATGTCAATTCATCACTGTCTACCTGGTTATATTTAACACTTTCTCCTGTTTCCATCCTGTCTGCTGAGATAGGCAATCTCTGTCACATGGTATCTGCTTCACCAGAAAGTCAATAGACCATTGTGGAGGCCCATGAGGCCTGTTCCCCAGTCACCCTGATTCTCAACATGATATTGCTGGCGGCAGATGGAGCTTCCACGTCTTGTGGCATCTAAAATGTTAATGAGATTAGCAACTTCCATCCTTCAAGCAGTTCAGTGTGTCCTTTTTGGTGCTTTGCAATTATGTAGCCAGTCACCGGAACACAGAGCCTTCATACTGATGGTTTTTACCTTGTGCTGGTATTACCAAAATGTTGCATTAATTACACTTGTGTTCATTTTCTTTTAGAAAATGCTGGTTTGCCCTTTAAGCCAGCCACAGGTTCAAGACATTTTGTGTAACATACTGAGTTGGGAGCTCAGGAGCTGAGACATTTTGGATGCTCATTAAATTAGTTTTAGTTACAGCTCATCAGTTTGGGCCAAGTTATGCAAAATAATTATATAGAAATGGTGACTCATAACTTCCATGTGTTCTGGCCTGTTTTTGGATACTTGGGAGTAGCTCTCAGATTTTCCTAGCCTGATCCTTTCTGAGGCTACCTGTTGTACCACAGCTGTGGTGTGGGACTGAAGAAGATTGAACAACCTTTCCTTATTGTCAGAGAAGAATCGGACCAGGCTTGTTGCCTTCTTGTTTCTGACAGGTTATCCATCATTAGGTACTTGGACTCTTATCTCCTTGTTCAGATTATCCTTTGTTATGTACTTGGATCCTGGGTGTGTATGTGTGAACGTATACACATACGCATCTTTAAAGATAGACCTATACATATATATATACATTCACAGAGAATAGTTGTTCACTGATTAAAAGGCATTTATTGTTAGAGCTTACTGTTAGTTTAGTCTGAAAGAGCTTCATTGGCTTCTTGGATTGAGTTTAGGTACCAGTTCATGTCCTGAACCAAGCTCAGGATGGTAGTCTTTCCAAACGTCAGGGAAATCACCTTTTTGATATTTGGCTTCTCCCCTGTACAAAACAATAGTCATGCAACTTGCTTAGCTTTGTAAAGTGCTTTGAGACCTATGGGTGAGGCACACTATAGGCATTCTAAACATGATTTATTTCCTTGCAGGGCCTATCCCTAAGTGGCTCATTGAAGAAACAACATTTATAAATATGCATAGCTTCCTGGTATAGAATTTTTCCTATTCTTTTCAGAATATACAGGCTAAGCTGTTATTATTCACTTTTCCATTTTTAGAATCAACGATTAAATTGCACAGCACTACTGTGTTGTACCAATTAAAATAACTACTGTCTATTTGGCAGTCCTTTAATGGGAAATGAAATTCACTTTTAGGCATATATCACGGTAATACATATATCATATGGTATACAGTTTAGATCATTTTGGAAGACAGTAGCTGTATTAGATTGTATTCCCCCACCTAGTCCTGGTTACAAGCATCAATTTTGTTAATTAAGAATTTTAAACCCTGTGAATTTATAGTACAATTATGCTTTACTTCATAAGTAGGTCTTTACCCCTCTACAACTATTAACAAAATGTCCACTTATATTATTTGCTGACGGTTTCAAAGGCTGATGAATTTTGTATGAAGATTTGCCCTTTTTTCTAAGCTTTGCTCACTGCACATCAGCTGTTTGTCAGCAAAACATAACAGTGAAGACTTCTGACTTAAATCTTTTTTCTTTTTTCTTTTTTCTTTTTTTTTTTTTTTTTTCTTTTTTTTTAAAGAAAAGCCAATTCATCAGGTAGGAAAGACTGCTGCTCACACTCTCGAGTCCTGCCAAAGACAAATGACTGTAAAAATTTAAAATCAATCATTAACAGATTAGCTGTTGGTCCAAAGTAAATAGCAATCAGCTTATTAGGCATCAGGCAGAGTGAGATAAAGGGGAAGAGTTATTGAAAATGAGGATGTTTGCTGGGGCTGTGCTGATGGAGCAGAACAAGGAAAGGCTGTTTCTTTGTTGCTCTAATTACAAATGGAAAATAACCTACAGTGCTGAACAAGTTGAGCTCCCTAGCTGAATTGAATGGAGCATAGTGCTTATGTTCTACGTCATGGCTTGATTTATCTTGATTATCAGTAGTTTGCACTACTTCTTCCCCTCCCCAGAAGGACTGGTTTGTCATTCTGTTATACCGAAGTAAATGAAATTTTTTGGCTCTGAAAAGAATGAGGTGGGAGGGGGGCTTGCCACAGTAGAAATGCCCTTCTCATTCAAAACTCTAATTCTCATACAGGAAATACTTCTCAAACGATTGCAGTTTGTTTGTGACAGGGTTTCATTACGGTAAAGCAACAAATTGCTGGCGACTAAATCACAGTCAGCTTTACACCGCTGTTGTGTTCAGACATGATGAAATTCTGCAAAGCAAACCAATTCAGAAGAGCAAGGATGTTGCAAGAGGAGACTGGGAGGGAGAAAAAAGGCTGAGAAGACAGAAACAATCGAAGTCGGGTAGGAAGCGAAGCTGACGGGGATGAAGAAGAAAACAATGGCTGAGAGTAAAATGAAATGAGGAAGCAGAAAACACAAAGAAGTGAAGTAGGAAGTAAGAGGAAATGGGAGCAAGTTAAAGTCGATGACAAAAGCTCTCTTTCATCAGGTAAACACTGAAGTGTTTACATAGAGAGTAACTGACCATGAGAATGATTTACTGCAGCCATTTCTCCCTTACCAGGCACGTTAAATCCGGGGCAAGATGTTTTTCTAACAAAATAGCATACCTGAGATTTGTGTCTGCAGTGTTTTGAGTCCAGTGGGTAGAAAGCTAAGCATGTTTGCATGTGAAGAAATATGGAAATGATATCTTTATATCAATGACATTATTCTATATCTTGTGTGTGTGAAGGATCATACAGCACACAGCCTGAAGGTAACCTCAGGAAAATCACTCCAGCCTACTGCAGCCTTTGGTCCCCTCTGCTCCAGTACAAGGTTATGCTTTGCTGCCTGCTGAATGGCATGCTTGCATCATACTTGTCCTGCGGTTGCACAAATGCTAGTGATAGTGCTAGGTTCAGTCTGGTCTGGCCAAACAGAATTTCATAGTGCTTGCAGTTGACCTGATGTAAGCAGAAGTACCTCCACCCAAGTCCCGTACAGTTATATCCTCCTCATTTCTGTGTATGGTGCTGCGGCTCAGCCCTGAAGGTGGGAAGTGTCTGCTCAGCTGCTCTGACACTACAAGGGATTCTTGTCCTGGTGCTACAGGAGCACGGACACCACAAGGGTTGCTCTGGTAAGGCCTGTACAGAGGCCAGGCACACCAAGAACTGTGGGGAGCCTTTTTTCAAAGTTTCTTCTTCTTAAAAAACAAAAAACAAAACAAAAAACAACAAAGCCTAAATGAGAAAACTCCCACATGCTTTTACTTCTTTTTCCATAGTAGGATATTCTATTCCAATGAAGGAAAACTGCTTGCATTTTTAAAACTGAAATTTCTATTAGATAGGTGTGGAAGAATAGGAGAGTGGTTATTTCCCTTCTGCCTTTTATATTTATTTTATCTTTAAAAAGATATTTTTGTCCTTCTGCCTTTTATATTTATATTATCTTTTCCCCTAGTTCCTATGTGGCATAGAAAATGCAGAGGCTATCTTCTGTTCATTTTCGGCTATTTTTGCTTTCATTTACTATCAAAGGTATCCCTGTGAAAATTTGTAAAGTTACATAAATGTGATCTCAACAGAGAGAAAGAAGTGAGAAGTCTCAGAACAAACATATCCTAATGATTATTTGCCAAGGTTTTCACAGAAAAGAAGAGTCAGCTGAAATGACAAAGTAGCAGAAGTCTCTTTTCCACATGCTGAAATGGCTGAATAAGCTACACAGAGCAGAAATGACTTTTCTGCCTGCGATTTGCAGAGTCCCAGGACAGCAGCTCACACCTGGGGGCGACAGAGCTGTGGCAGTCTGTCATCTTTGAGCTATTTTCTCTATGCACCGAGGAGGAGAGCGGTGATGCTGCCTTCTGTCTATGACAGGATTTGTTTGAATTATTTACAATGAACGGAAGGACAGCTGGGGGGGGGGAGAGGATGGAGAGGCTGGTGCAATTCTATAGACATTGATCCTGCTGGGAAAAAGAGCAAACTGACTTGCAATACAAATGGCGGTGTTGCGAATGTGAAAGGAAGACCATTTTCCAATGTCACTTTCACAGGCTAAAAGAAGTCTCCATACATATTATGCATAAGTGAATGCACATCTAAGTGTCCTAAAAGTTCAAGATGGTTTCTTGTTTTCTTCATTTCCTACGTAGTTCTCCTTCTAATGGAAGCTGTGCAGTGGATCTTGAGCTTCTGCAAAATTTCCCTTCCTAAAGGAAGGTGCCGGTTTATTACCAAATTGCTTGTAAGAACTGATCAAAGGCAGAGGAAGAGTGGGGGCTCCAGTGTGACCAGCTGCTGTGATGTTCTACAGAAAATCAAGGACAATATCCACTGGGCCTGTGATGCACCAAGCCAGCTCTTAGTAACAGAGGAAGACCAAGAGTAGTTGACATTAAGACTGTCTTTACAGTTATGCTGGTGACACTTCTTATATGAGGACCGCCTTACTATTTTTCCACAAACATATTCCTGTTATACAGATTTTCGTTCTTTTAATTAAGCATTGCAGGAGAAAATAATGGGATCTTAAAGCCTCATGTATTTTGGAAAAGGTAGTAGTAAATTGTACAGTTTTGACCTTTTCAGCTTTTTGTAATTTGATTGGCTGTCTGTTCTTTTTCCTCCACTATTTACAGCTGCAGTGAACTGTGCAGAAGGGGTAGGATGGCTAGCCAGCTGAAATACAGAATATTTAAAAGGTTAAAATGCTGCAACATGCTGGTGCCTTCCACAGAGTATATGGGCATTATAAATTTTGTGGCGTTGACCACATAAAGGATTGCGAAATTAAATGACTTCATGAATCATTTTTTGTGGGACAACAAATGTGACCAAAATGGGGAAAAATGGTATCACTTTGACCCCATATCTGGGAAACGTATTTTTTTGTATGCTTATTATTTCTGCTGTGGTAATAGGTGAAGACTCCCTCCGAAGCACGAGATCATTTTAGCAGGCACTGAATATCTACAAGTGACACAAAGACAAACCCTGCCCCAGAAAGTGTGCAATCATAGCATCCTGAATCCATTCAACAGGTGACTAAACAGAGGTGGTGACCTTCTTAGGTATAAATATTTCTTTTTTAGCATACCAGAGGGAGATCTTAGGGAAAACACAGTATACTTTGAAAGTAATTCCTTAGCAGATGGAGATGGTAACATGAAGACATTAATGGCCATGTAATGAGTCCAGAGGGCATCTAAGGGGCAATGTCAAATAATTGGGTACCCAGGCAGTATGCTGAGGAGATTGACAGAAAGCTAGTAGGGCAACAGGAGATCAACAGAACTGCAGAGCAGGATGACAGCCGAGACACTAATAACGAAAATAAAATATCCTCATGATCTGATACTTCCCTTTGCCATCAATAACAGGTCTGGTGAACAACATTCGGTTCTTTGCAGGCTTTCTTTTGGTGGAAAAGACTTCTCAGGGCAAATCTGAAGAGAGTCTTCTCAGGAAAAAAGGATCAAAGCTTGGCTCTCCAATCTTTCTTTTCCTTAGAAATGCAGCATCCACAAAAATGTTTATTTTGTGCACTAGACAAATCCAGAAAGTGATAGGAAGGAGATCCGAACTCTGGTCTCAGACATACCAGCAGGAAGCTTTTTGGCCCTCTGTACACGCCATTACTCAGAGCACCAGTAGCTGGTCCTTTGCACCAAGGCTGGAGGAATGAGGCTGTGCTCCCTGCTCTGACCCCTGAGTTCACATGTGTCTTAGAACAGCAGGAGTGACACAGGAGCTCCAAAGTCGACAGAGCAGGAAGAAGAAATGAGCCTGAAATGGGCAGAAGAAATGATGAATCAACCTGAGCTGCAGGCACAAAGAATCCTCAGCTGTGCATCCATGAAAAGAAGTCATTCAGAATTGGGTCTGATCCTGAAAATCTTGTAGTGTTGGCTCTTGCTCCCCATGCTCTTGTTAGAAACAGAGTATTTCATCTTGTTCCAGTTACAGCTCTAGATTAAAATCAGAAGTGTAGGGAGAAAGATGGTCACCACACCAAGATGCTGGGAAAATTTCTTCAGAAGGAAATGCCAGCATTACTTCTGATGCATCATTTGAAACAAACTCATGATCTAGCGGGATTTATTTTCTGGGGTCATTAAAACTGAATGTTTTCATTGATTCAGAGAGCCTCTTCCTGGAGTAGCTGCAGCTGCTGGGACTAACAAACCCCCTTTCTGCTGTGCCAGTCCCCCTGGGAGCCAGGAGTGATTGACAGGGGGCTCTGGCTTGGACAGGCTCACACTTGTGGTACAGGAACCAGCGCATGCATTTCAGTTACAGCAGCCCCTGCAGCACCAAGGAGGGGGAATTTTACTGCTTTCCTAAGGCATGGAGAGGTGAAGTGTTTCCAGCCTGTTTGCAATAGCCAGGACATCAGCAGAACAGGCATCCACCTTATGACATACAAATTTGTACAGTCACACTGTTATATAGTTATATGGAGTTATAATTTCATGGTATTTAGGGACATTTGCACTATGTAGGCATGAAGCATGGCTCTTTGTGGATCTGCAGGCTTTATGTGATGTTGCATTTGCAGATTCCCATGCTATGAAGTATCCAAGCTACCAGTCTGTCCAGGGCCATCCCTGCTTGTATCAGGGCCATCCGAGCTGGTTGTCTTATGACTACAAGTAAGTGCCTGAGGGTAAAACTGCCTGGCCATATCTTGCTCAGAGGAGATAACCTCTTGTTTAAAGTACAAGGGGATGTCATTCAGAGCAGCTGAGAGGAAAACATCTGCTATAATGTACATAAAGGTATTGTGAGGAGACACTGTCAGAAGCTGCACTCATGGATTGTTCTCACTGTATCTGGAAATTTCAGTGCTTTATTTCCACACAGAGTCACAGAATGGCTGAGGGTGGACATGGTCTCTGGATGTCATCCTGCCCAAGCAGGGATGCATAGAGCTGGTTGCCCAAGGAGCTGCCAAGGCAGCTTTTGAAGATCTCCAAACAGAAGCGCTCTACAATCTCTCTGCACACCACCTTTCCAGTCCTATTTCAAGGAAATCAGTTTTAATGGTACAGCACTCTCCACCAGAAGCAATGGCATTTCAGTAAAGCTGGTGTGAGGCCAACCTGGATGACATTTCAGGAAGTTCTCAGGACAACATGCACCTCGGCGCAGGGTGCGGGATGGTGGCGGCCTCTCACCTGGCTTCCCTCCCAGGAGAGATGCCCCTGTGCCCACTTCCCTCAGCAGATGGGTCCCGCCTTTGGGGGAGGAAAGCTGCCCTTCGTGAGGGGCAAAGCCGGAGGTGGGTTGGGGCAACTGTTGGCTGGAAGCAGAACAGTGCAGTGAGCCCCAGGCCCAGAGGCCCCCGCTGTCCCCCACACCCACACCAGTCCGCTTCATTTCCATCCGCTTATCAGATATATTTACTTCTCGGGTATTTCCCTAACCAGAATTGACTGCGCTATAATTGCCTATTTCTTTGGTCCATTGGCTGTTAACCTTGAAGCGCGACGGGCGGAGGCAGGGAGGCCTCCCTGTCAGGCCTGACCCCGGCCGCGCCGCGGGCTGCCATGACAACGGCGACAGATGTCAGCCAAGCAGCGAGCCCCCCGGACGGGGAAAATCGATCTCACGACGGCGCCGCCGAGCGCGGCCGCCGACCTGCCAAGTGTCCCCGGCTCAATCATTTGTTTCATCTAGCGGGGAGAGGAAAACATAAAAGAAATGAAATGAATTTGACCTCAGTCTTTCGAGCGACTCCGTCGCTGCGCTGATTCCTAGCGAGTGCCTCGTATGAATTTGAAAAAATTACATTAGGAATAACATTTTGAAGTGAAATGACTCTTGTAATGTCAAGCCTCCAGAAACATGTTATTTCAAATGTCAGATACGTAGCAGTCATTTGCTATTTTCCGGATGTGTCCAGAGGTTATCTTCACCTCGGGTGCATTTCAGGTAAATTATTATAAAGAAACTGCCTGTGAAGTACACAGAAAGTATTGCCTGTCTCCTCAGCCCCCCAGCAAGGAGCCCTCCTGTGTGGCCATGCTAGAGCACGATAAGCAATGCTTCATGTAGACACATCTCCCTTCTCTGTGTCCTCTGGTCCCAGCAGAGGGTCCCCCAAGTGTGGACATGTGTCCCCCACACTTGGGGACCTCCTGGCCATGCCTCTCCCAATTGCCTGGGGGTTTGCTCGCTAGGTATGCAAATGACTCTGACCAAACACTAACTCCACAGTAGCATTTGCCAATCTATCAATGTCGTCCTGGCAATGTCAAACCTATGTCTGACAAATAGGGAAAAACCTAAACCCTGCGGGATTTGGTTCATGCCTGTCACTGGACAGACCCGGCGGCAGATTGCAGGGGTGGCCCCTCCCCAATCTATTGAGATGGACACAAGTCTCAGATAACCTTGTCCTCAGAGGAGGAAAAAAAAGGAAAACAACATGCCGCTGAAGGTGATTATAGTAAAAAGGATCTCTTAAGATTTTCAGTGCGATACGTCTGTCTCTCTGCTGTGGGATATTTTATTGCATTTTTGCCCTCAAGTGAAGCTGACGGGAGCCAGGCTTGCAATTTAAATCAATAAGAAGCCTTTACCATGGCCATAAAATACTTGGCTAAACCTTTGAAGTGGCCACAGCTGAATGCGCAGTGAACACAGCATAAATGTTCCTTAAGATGTATTGTGTCAGACCACTGCTATGGCGGTGTTCAAAGGAAGCAGAGCCTGGGCATCTTCTGAGTGCAGTGCAGCCCAGCCCCCTTGGGCCACTCACATTCACTGCTCACACCACTACGCGGGGCTGCCCAAAAGGAGATCCCATGCTCCCGACTTGATGGGTTTCCAGAGATGGGGACAGGATCCTAGACCCATAATCTGCATCCAGTGCTTCATAGTGCTGATTTACCGCCCTCCTGGGAAGATGCACAGCCGACATGGTGTTTGTGAGCCTAGAGGGTTTGCTGAAGGCAGTGCTGACTGTATGCCTGGGGGCAATGGGCAGCCCTCCAGCATCAGCACAGCTCCAGTGAGGAATGGAGTCTTCATGATGAAATGTGTGTGAACGTATCTACCTTTTAGCATCCATAAGGCACTGGCACAAGGCTGCTCAAAGTAGTTGTGGTTGCCCCATCCCTGCAGGTGTTCAAGGCCAGTTTGTATGGGGCCCTGGACAGCCTGATATATCTGGTGGGTGGCAGCCCTGCCCTTGCAAGGAGTGTGGAACTAGATGATCTTTAAGATTCCTTCCAACCTAAACTATTTTATGATCCCATGGTCTGCATGCACATATACGTGCTTCTCTGTGTATCTACCTAAAGCCCTACATAAAAGCAGAAATTTTCCCAAAGATGCAAGCCTAGTTTGAATAGGCTTGAATTTGACAATTTTATTGTTAGTATTTAATACTTGCAGTATAGATATTCAAAGCAAATGTTGACACTTCAACCTTCCTGCAAAAAGCTGTAGGGATACAAGCAGAGGTTAAATTCATGCCTTAACTTTTACTTGACAAGTCCTTGAGATTCTTAAAGAGAAGTCTATGTTACTCCTTTCCTTTTGTAAAGAAACGTTACATTTAAAGAAACAGAGGACTAAATACTACTTCATTATTATATAAATCATACTGCTGAAAGCTATGGCCTGGTGACATGAGAGGATAAGTAGGGGTGTAGTATTTTAAGGACATAAAAGGATGGTTCTTCCAGAGACACGAGGAATACATTTAGAAGCAGCATTAAATGCACTTACTACAAAGAGCACTGTGTCTCTTGCAGATCTCTGGCTGCAGGGAATCCTACTGTTGAATCTTGCTTGGTTTGGGATAAGCGCTCCAGCTGGCCATCCTGTTGTTTTCCATTCCCTCCTGTGAGGGCTGGATCTTGTCCAGTGAGGTTCAGCTCTTCAGTTAATACACTAAGAGGTAGAAAGACAGTTTTCCTTTTAGTCCCATACGCTCACAGTTGGCATTTTGCTGTCCCAGTGTATCTTAGTATTTAAAGAGGCAGTAGAAGCACATATAGAAATACTATGTGCTCAGTAGACAGTAAGAATATGGATTAAGAGTTTTTTAATGTACACTGCCTACAGACATCTTTTTCTTCTTTTCTAACAGATCCTGCATTTGGTAGGTGTGAGTCTCTTTAGTGTTTTGTTTGTTTTCACATATAAATGAAGCTCACCTTATTTTCAGGTGTCCTCTTAGATTTGGAACATGCCTCTGGTAAATGCTGATCTAACCTGTTTGGAAAGAGCATACAAGCAAAACCTGAAACACATCAGTGTTGTCAGGGCTGAACAGTAATTGTCAAGCATGTCCTTCTGTGGCAATTTGTACATGAGTATCTTAAAACACATGTTTATTTGCATAGTGTTCGTGCAGATGCCATACATTTCTTTTCCACTGAAAAATGTAATACAGATGTTGTTCCACACTATTTTGACCTAAAAAATAGCTGAAATCTAGTGGCTGCTGTTATACTCCTCTGCAAAGTTTTGTTCAGTTCAAACTACTACTGCTCCAGTTGTCTTCCCTTACCTTTACTCAAACCCACGTCATTCCATTCCTTTCAGCTGAAGCTGTGTGCACTGACAACAGGCATCGTAAGTCACGCTTCACTGTCTCTTGCCCTGGATGCATTCAGCAGCAACACACACTTGGGTGCAACTGAACGAACTACAACCCTCAAATTACCTAGATGGACTCAAATACATTTCTTCTATTCTAAAGAATATCACTGAGAGCACATCCTGGCTTGGAGTCCTAAACTGTATCGTGCAAGGATAAATAATAAGATGGAGAAATAATTGGGTGAAGGAGGATAAAATGTGATTTGTTTCACTGTCTTACATCTGACAGTAAGTACCTGTCCTAGTTCACATCCTTTTTTATAGTAAGGCAGTGTTAGTTTGGAAATGTGATTGAGTGGACTTTAAAAAAATCTGCCTGTTTCATCCCATTGATGGACACTCCACTCCGCCTGAGAATTTATTCCAAAAAGTATACATCCAGACTTGTGGTAAGTTTCTCCGTTTATATTTCTCTCTCTATCTTATTCCTCTTTCTCCTTGGATCAGACCAGTAATGAAAGGCATTTCTCTCCCCTGTGGCATCTGACAAGAAGACACACAGAACTTTCTGATGTGGACACTGAATGCCTCCCTTCAGTCTCTGAGTTACACAGACATGACTGTACAGAGAGAGAGACTAAATAAAGGGCTAGGTTGTACCATTTTTAAGTTGATATAGTGAATCTTTAAAGTTAAGGAAGGAAATTTCCATGACTATGCTATTACTTCCCAGGACTTTTTCTGCAAATCCTCCAGACCAGCAACAGACATTAAAGCTTTTGCTCAAAGACCTTGCTAGTTCTTAGGCAGAGCAACTGGCAGAACCAAGGAGCAGTGCCTACTGATTGTCCTAGGGCATTTCATGGAAAGGTCTCCTGATAGTCATGGCTTGTTATGGCCAGAGAGCACTCTACAAATAGTCCCCTTGAATTAGACAGAACATCCATATTATTTCTTTGAATAGCATGCAAACATCCTTTCTCTGCTCAGGCGAGGACAGGTGATGTTTTTGGTTCAACTTTCAAGCCATAGCTTTTGTTTTGGGTGCGTGGTCTGAGAAATGAGCAGCACAGAGGTAGAGGAACAATATTCAGAGACATGTACAGTGGCTGAAGTGCTGGTTAGCCTTTTGGGAAATGTAATTTAAGTCTTCAACTGCAACTACTCTGGGCAACCTCTTCTAGCACCTTACCACCTGCTGAGTGAAACATTTCCCCCTAAGATCTAACCTGAATCTCTTGGTCTTGTAGGTATGATCCTCACAGTGCAGTCTTTGTCATTGTCTTTATACTTCTGAACGAACCACTTTGCTTTCCCAGTTCCTCATCTGCTTGTACTCCTTTCCCTATGCTTGATGTGCATCCCAGGAACAGCTCACCAGGAGAGAAGGATGTTCTTAATACCAAACACGTCACTATTAACAAATCACTCAAGAGACAGTACAAATCCTAAGCATCCTAAGCATAGCTCTCCTGCAGTCAGATCTCAAGGCAAGACCTAACAAAGAGTTTTCTTCTAGCCTACCTGCATTTAAGCCCTGCTTTATTCTGTCTACTTGGTCCCTCTGTTAGGCTTTCCCATCAACCTCCTCCTTAGGTGTGGTTGGGAGAGTTATTCAAAGACAAAATTCAAAGATAAAATCCAGTAAAAATAGATTTACTCCCATAAGAAAGAGTTTTTCATGGCTGACAGCTTGTTTGCATCTGCAGTAAAATGTATGCTGTAATCTACAAATGAGTTTGCAATCCAACATGGGGTGACATTCTTCAGTGAAGGTCACAGTGCTGTGTAGAGGCATTGACACTAAACATGTTTCATAAACCGAATGGAGTTCACAGTTTGACATAGAAATATCCTCAATCTGTCATGCTGTTTTCTGCTTTAACTTGATGGTCAAAATAAGCTGGCCAGGTGTGAGCGGGGAAGTGATCTATGTCTCTTCAATAGCTCTAGTAATTTCCTTGCCCCTTCCCAAGCTTGCCTCTGCTCCATGATGATGGCATTGCTGGTCTCTTGTATGACCTTCTGATCGATGGAGTGACAAGCTATTTCTTTCTCAAGTGAGTTCTAATCTCTTATTATGCCACATGTACACGTGCTACTGTGATAAAAGCTTACAATCTATGATACCTGGTCAAAACAATCATTTTGGTAGTTGTTCCCTGTATATATTTGATCTGTGACATGTGGGGCAACTGGACTTAGTCCATGGAGCAAAGGGATTCCTAAAATGAAATGTGATTTAGAGGGCACTAGCTGGTACTTGGAGTTAGGCACATGATTTGTTAGAGTAGTCAGCTCCAGTGCTATCAGCCTTTCCTTGTACTCTTGTACTTGACTTTGAGCTGTGTACTTTTCTCACCCCCAAAACATTTCTGAGCAAATACTGCCCATCATTTTGTTAGGCTTGTCCAGCATCTCTCAGGATTTTCTTCTAACCTATCTGTTAGGATTTTCTTCTTATCTATCTGTTCTCTTTCTTCTTATCCATTATTTAATCCACTCTCTTGACACAAAAAGATGGTCTGCAAGGTATGCAAGTTCTATTTTTAATCTACTTGTAACAACCTGTTGAGACAGGATTCTCCTATTTCATGTTCATCCTGCCAGGAAAATGATCAAATTAGCCATGGGACTACAGGCAAAACTCATGCAGGAAGGTGTCAAATATCTGCTACCTGTATGATGCTGTCTCTGCAGAGGACAGTTTCTCCACTTGTTTTATCCATGAATCTTAGAGCCACTCCACACTACTTACACAAGCCATAATGTATGATGATTTGTATTCTGAATTCTGGATGTCTTGTTTGGTGGTGAGCAAACTACAATGTAGGCCTGGTTATACCTGTGGGGTCATGCTAAGTCAGTCAGTTCATCACTTGGAGATTCTGATCAGAGACAAGCTCTGTCTGTTTGTATTCTGCTTCTATCCAACAAGCCATCTTGCTTACTCTGTAGAAGAGTCTATGGCCCCTCCATATATATTTCTTCAACTACCTCTGTCACACTCTTCCCACAGAAGTTTGGCCTTCTTAAAGTTGTCAGGCTTTCCTAATGGGCAAATCTCTGTAACATGCTCCAGAATCCTCTTGCCTCTTTAATATCCAGGCTCTCTTTTCAGATGGTTAGGACAATATTAGTGGATTCAGGAGTGTATCAAAGTTCATGAGTCTGGATATGCATTTCCCGTATATGTGAAAATGGGCTGCATATTGGCTTATCTTCTGCCTCTACACTGGTTTGTATGAAAGAAAGCTTCAATATGTGGGTCACAAAAGGATGGGTATATTCTTAGCCCTGCAGCTAAACCTAGATATTGCCAGAATAGCTGGATTTCAGGCAAATCCTTTGATAGGACCTTGCTTGTGATACCATGAGGTATATCATTTAGATTTACCATCCAGCAAACTCATATATTCTAGTCTGTAGTTCTCTGACATAACAGACCATCTCTCATTATGGTAACTTCCTCCCATTTACCTTCAAGTCAGATAATAAAGGTCCTTTATTTACTTACATTAGATCTAAAATAGTAAAATTCTGCTATCTTCAATTTGTTACTTCCAGTTCATCAGCTTGAGATCAATCTCTATTTATCCGCTTACTTTTCCTTACACATCAATCCCTCTTTCCTCTTATTTACTTTTGTTACCTTGTTTTTTTTTTTTTTTTTTTTTTTTTTTTTTTTTTTTTTTTTTTTGTTGTTGTTTTGGATATGCTTATCAGGTACTAAGATACCTGTCACTATACAGATTTGACCTTCAGGTCTGTTTAGATGGATGTGCCCGTTCTCATGGTAAGAAGCACGACTGCTAAAAAAATCATTAAAAAAAATAATAAAAAAGGAGTTGAAATTGAGCTTTTTGGCATTTTCTTTTCCCAGTTGTAGAACATATTAACATTATTCATAGTGCATCCTCAGAAGCAGTATCCATGGCCCATGTCTTGATGTTTCTGTGGCCAAAATAGTATTGTGTTTTTGTTTATTTTGTTTGCTTGTTCTTGTTTTTTTCCTTGAAAGGGGAGTGTATTTGAGGCTGGATGATCATTAGAATAGTATACTCTATACTATGCTTTCACTTCCCAGTAAAATAGTGGGGGTTGGTGCAATTGCTCTGCTTATCTCTACTGACTTTTGTGGCACTTTGCTAATTCCTTCTTTTCACTACAAAACACCATTTACTTGCTCTGTTATCAGCAGGCTGCTCCTTAAGCTAGACAGCCAGCATCTTTTGATGATAGCTGAACTTAACATGAAAATATTTTACTGCGAGATTCGCATTTAAAACACAATAATTTCTTCCCAGCATGTCATAACATAAGAAGAAAGCCAGACCAAAGCTGGGAGGCTGTTAGGTGTGGTATCTCCGAATTACTTAAAAAAGCTGTTGCTCATGTCCATAAAATAGAAGATGAAATTATCTTATCTAAGCCATTCCTAGCAGTTGTCCTACAGAGTTATTGATCTTTGGCCATTCATCTAATGAGCAAACTACACAGTGGACCCGAAGTAGATTTCAGTTTTATGTGTAAGTGCTGTAAATGCTATTTTCAAAGTTAATATATCATTTTCGACATTTTTATAACAGCTTATTTAAAATGTTATTAATGTTTAGAAATGTGATTCAGGGTTTACTTTATGGATGTTTGACTCATTTTAAACCCTCTCCCTTTATCTCTTATCCTCCCTTCCAATAATCAGACTGCATGTGTATAGCGTTTGGAGTTGCTTGCCTCATTTAAGGCTTGTTCCTGTATTATTTTAACTAATTTTACTTGTTTCTTAAGCCACTTCTGCTAGTCTAGTGGAACCTTCTAGATCCTGAAATGCAAGTCTTCAGGAGTTAAAGACATAGACAGGATCAATCTCATGAACGCAGAAACTGGCAAAAACATGAGCTCAGCAGTGCTCCAGTGCAGAGTGGGACATGCTGCCCCAGCCCAGGGCACCCCAGGGAACCATTAAAGCCCCACAGCTCCCCTCCAAGCCACAGATCTTCTCCCATTCCCACCTTGCTCTGGAGGAAATAATTTTGCTTCATTCCTGGGTTTCAGGGAAAGGACAACTCCTTCTTTGTTCTGTGGGTGGCCGGGAGTGAGCTCCAGGCTTCCTGACCTACCTCCTCCTCCAGAGAGAAATAAACACACAAAGGGCAGCATACACACTAGTTTATAGTAGGGGCAGCTGTTGGAGCATTGTGCTGGGAGGTCTCCTTACAACCTTTAGTTCTTTTGGATTTCTGTGTCACCTACACCCTCCTCTTTGCCTTTGATGGAGTGTGAGTGCAGAGCATCACCCTGTTCTGTGATCTGGTCTGGCATCTGAGCAGGGCAAAGTCCTACTGGGTGCTGGGGCAGGAATCAGCTTTGTCCTTATGATCTGGTCAGTGGCTCAGACAGCAGGTGGCCCAGTATAGTGAGCATATGCAAGGCTGAGTTCCTCGGGTCCCAGAAAAAAGAGAAGATGCAGTCATGCTTTATGCACTGGTATGTTGGTTGAACCATCTATGCTTGGGCAGCATTAAAGCAAGAGCTACCTGAGGCATCATGGTGTAGTTCCCGAAGCTGGAAAAAGAGCTCTGGCAGCAAAGGACTGCGCTGTCAGTAAATTCAGCATGCTTGAAAGGCAGCCTTCTGACATATTCCTCCAGGTGGAATCAAGCCTCACAGCACATTCAGGGCACTTTCCTGCAAAGCATGTAAGCATGTGCTTAGTTCTTAATGCATGGATGGTCTCAGTGAGCTTTGGGCATGTGCTGAAATATGAATGAGGGTTTGAAGTGCTCCAAACCTTTGGACTCAGGCCCCACATGGATCAGACTGAAGGCATTCTTCAGATTGTGGGCTTCCAGTTTCATGTGTTAAAAAAGAAAAGAAAAGAAAAAAAAAAAAAAAAAGAAGAAGAAAAAAAAGAATCATCAGTTCCATTGCAAAAATGGAAAAATTAAGGTACACAGAGAAGTTGAAAAACTTAGTCAATGTCAAAGCATATGTCCTCAGGGCAGATCCAGAAATATAACCTGCTTCTTTCTCAACCCACTCCTGCTCCCAGTCCCTTCAATAGCCCTTCACTGTTTTCTCACTGTTATCACCATTGACGATCACCGAGCAGGAATCTGAAAATAAAATACATTTAAGTGCTGTTTGCAGCTTTCTGCCTTACGTATTTTGGTTGTGGCTGTCATTTCTACTATTTGTCCCCCATTTTAGAGGACAAGCTAGTCAGTGGGTTAAGTGACAGAATATTTTTCATCTTTTTTTTTAAGTATGCCTCTATTAACATGCAAACTGCTTTCTACCTTCTTTTTTGGTGCGGGGGGAAGAAAGAGTCTACTTTCTAGCTGCAGTAAAAGCATGGTAATTTTCCCCAGCTGAAACTCCCCGACTTTGTGTCTTAGCATCGTATATGGCATAATTTATAAAAGTGTGAGCAACTGCAGAATTGTTCCTCTAATAGATTCTGAAGATTCCAATTTCCATCCTGCCACACAAGACTGAAAATCCACTTGTGCTCAGTTATCTGTATCTTTGTCTCATCCTCAGACTGCATCAAAAATCAGGTTCAGGTGCAGGTTAAGAGCATGCATTTACCTCAGGAATATGAGGCTTATTAAATATCTCTACACAATTAACATCACCATATCAATAAGAATTATCATTATGTCTTGTCAATCAGGTGCTGAATTTTGCTTCAGGGAAACAAAACAATTTAAATTATAGCAAGTGCCCCCCCTTCTTTTTTTACATGCTTCTCTTAAAATTGGATAATTATGTGGCTTTTCATTAGATTCCTCTAAGCATAATAGATCACGATATTCACCCTTTGACCTTGGTGATGAATGTTTCTGGTGAAAACATGTGACAAGCAGTGTTCTAATGAGAATAAAATACTGAATAACTGTGAGCCTCCCATAATGAAAGAACAAAAGCGAGAAACGCAACTACTTTTAGGGTTGCAGTGCAAAATGTGTTTATGCAGCAATTCTGCCAAAGGTTCAAAAAGGAACACTTTTTATTTCCTTTTAAGATTGTACCAACAAACTTTGCTATCAGATGCAGAGTCAAAGGCGAAGAAGAGACAAAGGAATCTTTGTATTCTGTGTAAACTCTGAAGGAACATGAGAAGTGGTTTCTTTTTGTGCTGTCTGGGCAAGTTGCTACATAAAGCTCTGCTATTAACTTTTCCTAAACATCTCAAAATTTTATGTGTGTATTTACACTATAAAAGAACTATAAATTTAATTTGTTTCCAATAATTTAGAGTGGGGCTAAGTAGGTCAAATTACCCCTCATGCAAACAGCCACACACGGTAGTCTGTAAAGTTACAGTGCTGGCAATGACTATTCCATGTACACATAAAAAGTATTTCTTGTGAACTGCCAGAGATGACACACCAAACCTGAACGTGCCATCAAGAGCTGAAACAGTGAGTGGAAAAAGGAGAGTTGGCTAAATTAGAGATTGCTAGTAGCTACTTTTTAGTTCTGCTTTTGCAGCTCTGAACCCAACTATGACCTTTTGAAAGTAAGCTCAGACCTGGATTACACACGTTCACCTCTGCTGCAGCAATTTAGACCCTGATCTTGTTCAAGTAGTGACTGCAGCAGACATGTTTGACTTGGAAGATAGTTATCTTATGGCTGTATTCTATCTTGGTTTTGCATGTGTTGTGTTGATTTTTTTTTCTTCTTTTCATTTTGTTTCATGTCTGGGAAATGTTTATAGACTGAGTTATCATCTCAGTTAACCAAACTCTCAGTCAGCTTCTGAAGAAAACCTTTTGCTTCTGATCTCCAGATGGGGTTCATCTCTGGTTCAAGGTCAGCTTTTCATTGGCCTGTAATAGCAGTGGCTTTTTGTCTGAGAGTGTCTCCCCATAAAGTCAGTGAGTGCTTTGCTGCTGACTTTTGGGGCCACCAGGATTTCAACAACGCCTTGTGCCAACTTCTCCTTTGAGTTGTTCTACTGCTGCAATTATTGGCACAATATTATTCTGAGCTGAGGACTACATAATAGAGAAGGAATGTACTAGAATCATAGAATTCTTAAGGTTGGAAAGGACCACAAGGATCACCTTGTTCAACCACCAACCCATCCCCACTGTGCCTTCTAATCCTGTCCCTCAGTGCCACATATCCATGGTTCTTGAACACCTCCAGGGATGATGACTTCAGATCTCCCTGGGCAGCCTGTGGCACTGCCTCATCACTCTTTTGGTGAGGAAATTTTTCCTAATATCCAACCTGAACCTCCTCTGGTGCAACTTAAGACTGTTACCTCTTATTCTAGGTAAAGGTCTCTTGCCTCTATTAGCCTCCTGGAAAATTTCTGCTCTTATTTTTAAAATTGGATTAAGTAACACAACATAAGAAGGAACAACAGCAGAAATTTCCCTTGTAGTTGGGCAGTAAAGCTCCCTAACTGGCTCCATCTGAGGCCAGAACTTTTGCACACACTCATGAGGATTCTGAAGGCTACAGCCTGGTCCAACTAAACAAGATAAAAATTTGGGAGATTTGAATACTAATCTGAGAACAAAATGGAAAGCCAGCATTAGTATAAAGCACTTTTTCTCCTTCCATGTGCCTGTAAGCACCGTGAACAATAACGCACTTCAGAGGAATTTAAAGGATGAAGGAGGCATTAATGGGCATGCCATGCTGAGAAGTAGATCCATTTGCCATGCTTCCTAGAGCCTGTGAGTAGCCCCACAGAGAGACAGAGATGCACCGCGGGGTCCCTTCCCACTTGGGCCCTTGTGCCAGGGGTTAGCCCTCCTCATAAGCCTGTCCCACTGTGGAAGTGAGGGTCTGCCTCCTTGATCCCAGGGGCTCAGCTCAATGCAAAGATTCGCAGCCCACCTCCTTCTGGTGTCCCTCCAGCCCTGGGCTCCCTGACTTCTCCTGTGCCTGCATGCATTCGTGTCTGGCCTGCTGTGTTTCACAGCATTCAAATTTGGTCATTTGAGATCTCAGCATATGTCTCATCAGCTGTGAAAATATCAAGAGTGTGCTTATAGCAAGGCGTAATGAAGGGAGCAAGTTTTGTTTTTTCTGTGCAGGTGGATCATCACGAGCAAAATAATCTTATTGATCGTTTGTTACCGTTGTCTGAATTGAGGGCTGTCTCCTAGCAGATTGAAATTTACTGTAACTGATGGGATCTCATAAACACATGTCAAAAGGAGAATAAAAATGAAACATCTTAAAAGAAAATTACCACAAATAAAAACGTTAGTATCAGAAACAAGTAAATAAAAATATACGGTACGCATTAACCAATGTTGTCTGTTTGCCCACAGACTATCATTTAAATTTACCACAGCAGATATTTTGGTGTTATGCTCCACTGAATCTTTAAAAAAATAAAGTAAGGAAAAGAAAACAAAGCAAAGACTTGTGTATCCTACAACTCCCTGAGGAAGTTATCCAGCAGAGCAATACTGTAGCTTACAGTATGCATATAAAGATGCTCATATCTACAGGATGGGAGTGATCTCAAGTTCAGATGTGTGTGCTTTTAACTGGGTTTCCACAGTGCTTGTACAGGTGTTGGGATGAGCCCAGTGAAAGGGAGCTTGAAAGAGGAGCCAGATTGACTGTGCTAACTACATCACTTCCTGCTCTGCTCAAAAACACTGTTGTACTGAAAGAACCCAGGGGCAGTACACAAAGTGAAGAAGGCTTGGAAACAGCACTTAGCACCTGACTCTAGGTGCATTTCTAACGCTGTTTCCCAGCTAACTGGAGATGGAACCTTCCTGTCTGCATGAACTGTGAGCTGCTGGTAGATGCTAAGTTCACTTCCTGTTGTTTCATATCCAAAACACAAAGTAGGTGAAGGGAAGGTTCCTGGTTAAAGAGATGTACTTTTCTGGAGAACAGAAGGAATGCACACAAAGACTGTAATCATCCAGACGTAATTATTTGGCTGGTTATAACTTCATAAGATGCAGGAGGCTAAGTAAGTGTGCTTTGAGGGAAGTGTTAGGAGGCTGGACACACCTGTGCTGTGTATAGAAAAGCCTGCCTGATAGAATTGGCACTGTGAAAGGTTTGAGACTAACTGATGCCTGTGACTCTTCAAGCCTAGAGTAGATAATGAATAATTATGCCAATAAATCATATAAATAATGCAATAGCTGCCATTCTACTTCATTTGATATCTTCAGTAGGACTGGCTGCCAGAGCTATTCCAAGACGGTTTTAACATCAAACTATGTCTGAGATAAAAAGCCTTATTCTCCTTCACCTTGGACTCTGCTTTACTTTACCTGCTTTTTGCTGCAAGAATCCACTGCTTACAACAAACATAGCTGACCCAGTATTAACATAATTTTACTGAATATGCAGACAAGGGCAAAGCAAAGGTCTTCTGAAGCTCAGGCTCTCCTATGCACTTGAGGAATTTTTCCTACTAAGCATGTGGGGTGATTGGGCTCAAGTTATACCTAGTCTAGGTTATTTGTGCCATTTAGCTATCTGCTAAATAGGAGTCTGTAAGATTGGCAGTAGGTGAATAGAAGAATCTTATATTGATTCCTTTGTGATTTTTGGTTTAAAAGAGAGTTGCTGTCATGTGCAGAGGAATAATGAGAGTCTCTTGTTCCTTTTCTAATCAGAATTAATAAAAAAACTCTGCAAGTAGAAGCCAAAGATAGGTTTGGGATTCTTCCCCCCCTTTATGCGTTACTCCTTTTCAGGGACAATGAAGAACTTGTTCTCCAGGGTCTCCCTCACTGCAGTGGCAAATAAGTCCCCATTAGATGATTTTATCAGCTTCCTCAGGCCAGCCCCCACAATCACCAATTATGTTCCTTAGTGCTGAAACAGGCAGAGCATTGCCTTCTGGCATCTGTTACACGTGCTTTTGTCAAACCCCCCTGATTTGCATTGGGGCTTAAGTCATTCCTGAGCCCTGTGGTCATGTACGGATCTCAGCCAGGGCTGTCAGCAGTCAATGCCGTCAAATCATGTTGCCACCCCACTGTGTTGTAGGTCCTACAGCTGCCCTGCACCCAGCGGTGCACCTTCCTCATATTCCTTCTTTGAGATATTTTTCCTAATTGTTCTTCTAAGTAAAGTTAGCAGCTATGCCCACTTTGGAAACAGCTTTGCTTGGGCTAAGAAGCTGTCACAGCGTGGAGAAAGCTGCGGCTTTAACCAGATTTCATCTTTGTGTGTCACTGCTCATGTCAAAGTATAAATGTACTCAGACATAAGAGTTGTCCTGCTTTCATCAAGGGAGCCAGCCTGCCTTTGCCTAGTTCCGCTTGGTTAAGCTTGTTATTTAAATTGTTAAAATTGAGACATCGGCAGTAAATTTCAGAGAAGATATAACAATTATTAGATACAAGCAGGGCTCTTGTACTTGTGCACATATCATGCCCTCCATCCACAGCAGAACTAGCCACAAATAATTTACTGCAGTTTCTTTAAGAAGTGTGCCCCGTAGTACTTGGATGACATTAAATCACAGTCATTCCCAACTGCATCATATTTCCAACTTTAAGATAGATTTGATGCTAGTCAGTGCTGTGGCTCAGCACTCCAGGGGACTACCTTTTAAACCTGCCAGCTTCTGAAGAACTGAGCTTTGATTCCCAGTGCTGTCTCCTAAATGAAACCCAAGAGAGTCAGTATCTACATTTTCCCTGGCCATGAGGCACAGCACATCTCTTGCAGGTCCATGAGGGTTTTTGAGTGACCTTGTGCCATTCAGCTCCCTTCCAAAAATGACTGATAGCTGGTCTAGCATCCTCTGGCAGCTGTAAGCAAGTGGGGTCAGCCGTGCTAGCAGCATTGCTGGTCCCCTCAGGCAGACATCTCTTTGGTTTTGGCATGTCAGGTTGATGACAGGCACAAGGCATTGAGAGACAAATACATGGCGTGAAGACACAGGGCAGGGATTTCTAAACCACTGTCATGGTTTAGGGCTCCTGGCTGTGTGCTTTTGCAGAAAATAAGGTCCCCCATCTAGCCCTTCATGGAACATCCAAGTTGCAAGGGCCATTAGGTGTCCCTGTGAGGCTGACCAGCTTACACCCTCTCCCTCCAGATGACTGAAAAGAGGATGGAGTTTTTATATCACCCTCCTTCCTGCACTGCCAATACTCTGCTGGGGAGGATAAGGGGAAGGATGAAGAGTGATTTGTGCCAGGAAAGACCAGGAGCACACTATATCTCCTTTGCAACACCTGTTAAAACATGGATCAATACATGGCACCCAGAGTTACAGGCTGGCTCTTGCCCTGTACTCACAGTAGTGTGAAGACTTCAATCTAAACACGTAGAAATAAAGGACGGCAGTAATACTGCCACTGAATCCCAAAAGCCCTCTGCTGTAAGATTTATCAGCCTCAGGTCCATAAACACTGGAAGGTGGCCATTGGGGAGAGAGAAATGGGAAAGCTGATCAGCAGGACCTGTGCTGATGCTTTTATAGAGAAAGAAACATGCGTATATATATATATATATGTATATATATATATATATATATATTTCCTGGATTTTGTTATACTGCTGGGACTCAGTCATCTTTCTGTGCCCAAGTAGTGCCATGTGGTACCTCATACTACCTCATTTTCACAGAGACAAACTTTCATAAAGTTTTACGTATTGGTGACTAACCATGTCTGTGCAGGGCAGGAGAGTGTTCCAGAAGGAGAAGTATCAGGGGGTGAATCAGGGACTCACATCCTCTGAAGATCTGATGTTTGGAATATCTGGATGCAGAAAGACATGGATGGTGAGAAAGACATTCCCAGCCAGCTGACTGTACCAGCAGCCTGAAGCAGAAGGAGCAGTACTGGGAGAGAAGAGACATACACAAGGACCACTCGTCCATTTGGGTTGTGTTGGGTTATCCAAAAAGTGTGCTATGCAAGAGGGCAACTCTCTTTGCATTTGTTTCACTCTCAGCTCCTCTGGATGAACTGTGAGGGCAAAGCACCTGAACTCAGCATCACGGTTTGCTGCTTTAAGGAACAATCTCCCACATGATGCTGATTTTCCACCAGGGAGAAGCTCAAGGTCTTCTTTCAGAATGACTTGTGCAAAAGCAAAGATGTCAAGCCATTTCAAAAATAAATTAGAATACAAAAATAAGCTGTACTAGCCCAAAGGGTCATTTTCAAGGGTGGGCTGTCAAAATAGGCTACAAAATGCCATTGGATTCAATGTAAATACAATGTGCCGGTATTTGCTTTGCTAGATAACAGACATAGGATGTTTCAGGAAACATGAGGAGACAGATAACTGTATTATATGCAACATCACCAACCCCTAGCATAGTTCTGGTGTGGGTTGAACAGGAAATCAGCTGTGGTACAAACTGGACACTTAACTTAAAAAACATCATGTCTCATCATCAGCAAAGTGACCAGCCAGTTCTTGTTTAAAGGCAACTGCAAGTCTACGGAAGGAACATAATCCTGCAGCCTCCCCAGACATGAAACAAGTTTCCAATATGCAACATCTCCCCTTTAAAATATGGTGCTAACTAGGTGCGAATGTTGATGCCAGTCCAAAAATCCCAATCACTGCCTGGTGTCTGAATGGAAGAGGAGAGCTTGGCTTTCATTTCCTGGCCTGCCTTCCTCAGCATTGTCCTCACACGAGCCCAGCTCCAGCCTGAGCACCAATAAGCACATTTTATGATTGTTTGCTGGGTTCAAAACACTTGAAACATTTCAAAGCACCTGACATCCTTTCAAGTTAGCTGCTAAAAAACCCGGTGCAAACAGAATGGGTTTTAGAGAAGCTCTGTCAATCAGCGCTCAATCTGTATGTTCTCCAAGACGTTCCTTATCCTGGCTGATTTATTTCATATTAAAAGGGCTGTCAATCTGTATCGCAAGAACAGGTTGGAAAAAAACGTGAATGATGCCTGTGACTTTTTTTTTTTGTTTATTTAAAATGATATTTCCCCCTCTTTCTCCCCCCTTCCTTCCCTTCTCTCTCATCCACCCCCACCTTTATTTTTTTCTGCAGGTATGGCTTGAGTGTTGTATGCCGCATGCATTTAAATTAGAAATATATTTTGCAAAGCTGTGGCAGACTCTTTTTTATTATCCATCAAATATATCCCTTTTACCATCTGATGGCTTGGCAACAGGATCATCTCTCTTTCAGTTAAAATAAATGGGCCAGTAAAGTGGTGGAATATTCACTGTGCCGAGAAGACTTTACACTAGTTAATGTACACTGCGTGTTGTGGGCTTCATTAGAGCAGAATACTAATGATGCACTGCATGTCTCCCCGTGGTATCGCTTTATTGTGCCAGCTGTATTATTGTTTTGTATTAATATATTGATTATTGTCTTTTTCTCTTGTGTGTGTTTTGCCTCCTAACTTTTTCTCCTGGTGTTGCTCACCTACTGCAGTTGGCAATTCTTTTTTCAATACCACACTTTGAGAACTAATTTTGATATTTATACAATATCTTTTTCTT